>NC_092152.1:2803376-2895876 GCF_045791955.1 Oncorhynchus clarkii lewisi | reverse complement strand
CATTTAAACTGGAACAACCATTTCAGCCAGAGTTAGGAACCGTGTGAGGAGATGACCTAAACCATTTAAACTGGAACAACCATTTCAGTAATGGGTGCAAACAATTTAACGAAACTATTGGATTAGTTTAGATAAATGTTATTTATATATATATAGCCTCTACTGTATATAGCCTCACTACTGTATATAGCCTCTCTACTGTATATAGCCTCTCTACTGTATA
Organism: Oncorhynchus clarkii lewisi; assembly: GCF_045791955.1. Classification (NCBI taxonomy): domain Eukaryota; kingdom Metazoa; phylum Chordata; class Actinopteri; order Salmoniformes; family Salmonidae; genus Oncorhynchus; species Oncorhynchus clarkii. The sequence goes on along the minus strand of NC_092152.1, from coordinate 2,895,653 downwards.
TAGCCTCTACTGTATATAGCCTCTCTACTGTATATAGCCTCTCTACTGTATATAGCCTCTCTACTCTATATAGCCTCTCTACTGTATATAGCCTCTCTACTGTATATAGCCTCTCTACTGTATATAGCCTCTCTACTGTATATAGCCTCTCTACTGTATATAGCCTCTCTACTGTATATAACCTCTCTACTGTATATAGCCTCTCTACTGTATATAGCCTCTACTGTATATAGCCTGTCTTTTTACTGTTGTTTTATTTCTTTAATAATCTGTTGTTCACCTAACACCTTTTTTGCACTATTGGTTAGAGCCTGTAAGTAAGCATTTCACTGTGAGGTCTACTACACCTGTTGTATTCAGCATTCCACTGTAAGGTCGACTACACCTGTTGTATTCGGCGCACGTGACAAATAAACTTTGATTTGATTTGTACATCCAAACACACAGATATTAAAAATCAACCTGCAGTAGAGCATGCTGGGAAAAAGTGAAATTGTTACCATAACTTGAGTTGGTGGGACTTCTCGTTTAGTTCTGAGTCAGTACCACATAACACTTGAAGTAATAATGACTTTCCATTGATTTTCAGTTCAAGTTGGTGGGACTTACTTGAAGTATTTGAGAAGAAATAGAATGCCTTGGTGTTTACAGTGTAGGGTTAGAATTAGGGCTAAGGGTAAGGTTTTAGGGTTAGGTTTAAGGTTAGGGGTTTCGGGTTAGGGTTAAGGTTAGGTTAAGGGTTAGGGAAAATATGATTTTGAATGGGAATCAATTGTTTGGTCCCCACAAGGATAGTAAAACATGTGTGTGTGTGTCTTGATGCTTACCTGACCTCCATAGTAAAACTCCTCGGAGTCAGCATCCCCCTCAGAGTCCTCCTCTATGGCATAGTGGCACTGGGGGGGAGTTATAACACATTATTACTGTTTATAACACAGGTATTACAGTTTAGAACACAGTTATTACATGTTATAACAGTTATCAAACCTGTCGTTCTGCCCCTGAACAGGCAGTTAACCCCACTGTTCCTAGGCCGTTATTGTCTTAACTGACTTGCCTAGTTAAAATAAATAAATATTAGAGTTTATAACAGTTATTACAGTTTATAATAGTTAAAGTTTATAACACAGTTCTTACAGTTTAGAACAGTTATTGCAGTTTAACAGTTACACTTTATAACAGTTATTATAACCAGTTATTACAGATTATAACAGTTATTACACGTTGTAACAGTTTATAACCATTATTACATGTTATTACAGTTTAAAACAGTTATTAATTCAAACGTTATAACGCAGTTATTATAACTGGTTATTACAGGTTATAACACATTTATTACAGTTTATAAGTTATTACATGTCATAACAGTTTATAACAGTTATTACATGTTATTGCAGTTTATAACACAGTTATTACATGTTATTACAGTTTAAAACAGTTATTACACGTTATTACAGTTTATAACACAGTTATTACATGTTATTACAGTTTAAAACAGTTATTACACGTTATTACAGTTCACAACACAGTTATTGCATGTTATTACAATTTAAAACAGTTATTACACGTTATTATAGTTTATAACACAGTTATTACACGTTATTATAATTTAAAACACAGTTATTACACGTTATTACAGTTTATAACACAGTTATTACACGTTATTACAGTTTATAACACAGTCATCAAATCATCATATGCGTCGAATACAACAGGTGTAGGTAGTAGTAAACTACTACTGTAGAATACAACAGGTGTAGGTAGTAGTAAACTACTACTGTAGAATACAACAGGTGTAGGTAGTAGTAAACTACTACTGTAGAATACAACAGGTGTAGGTAGTAGTAAACTACTACTGTAGAATACAACAGGTGTAGGTAGTAGTAAACTACTACTGTAGAATACAACAGGTGTAGGTAGTAGTAAACTACTACTGTAGAATACAACAGGTGTAGGTAGTAGTAAACTACTACTGTAGAATACAACAGGTGTAGGTAGTAGTAAACTACTACTGTAGAATACAACAGGCGTAGGTAGTAGTAAACTACTACTGTAGAATACAACAGGTGTAGGTAGTAGTAAACTACTACTGTAGAATACAACAGGTGTAGGTAGTAGTAAACTACTACTGTAGAATACAACAGGTGTAGGTAGTAGTAAACTACTACTGTAGAATACAACAGGCGTAGGTAGTAGTAAACTACTACTGTAGAATACAACAGGTAGACCTGTAGTTTAGACCTCATGCTTACTCACAAGCCCTTATGCAACAATGCAGTTTTAAGAAAATACCCCCAGAAAGGTAAGAGATTAGAAAAATAACACAAATAATTAAGGAGAAGCAGTAAATAACAATAGTGGGGCTGTATACAGGGGGGAACCGGTACAGAGTCAATGTGGAGGCTATATAAAGGGGGGAACCGGTACAGAGTCAATGTGGAGACTATATACAGGGGGGAACCGGTACAGAGTCAATGTGGAGGCTATATACAGGGGGGAACCGGTACAGAGTCAATGTGGAGGCTATATAAAGGGGGGAACCGGTACAGAGTCAATGTGGAGACTATATACAGGGGGGAACCGGTACAGAGTCAATGTGGAGGCTATATACAGGGGGGAACCGGTACAGAGTCAATGTGGAGGCTATATAAAGGGGGGAACCGGTACAGAGTCAATGTGGAGGCTATATACAGGGGGGAACCGGTACAGAGTCAATGTGGAGGCTATATACAGGGGGGAACCGGTACAGAGTCAATGTGGAGGTTATATACAGGGGGGAACCGGTACAGAGTCAATGTGGAGGCTATATACAGGGGGGAACCGGTACAGAGTCAATGTGGAGGCTATATACAGGGGGGAACCGGTACAGAGTCAATGTGGAGACTATATACAGGGGGGAACCGGTACAGAGTCAATGTGGAGGCTATATACAGGGGGGAACCGGTACAGAGTCAATGTGGAGACTATATACAGGGGGGAACCGGTACAGAGTCAATGTGGAGGCTATATACAGGGGGGAACCGGTACAGAGTCAATGTGGAGGCTATATACAGGGGGGAACCGGTACAGAGTCAATGTGGAGACTATATACAGGGGGGAACCGGTACAGAGTCAATGTGGAGGCTATATACAGGGGGGAACCGGTACAGAGTCAATGTGGAGACTATATACAGGGTATTACGGTACAGAGTCAATGTGGAGACTATATACAGGGGGGAACCGGTACAGAGTCAATGTGGAGGCTATATACAGGGTGTTACGGTAAAGAGTCAATGTGGAGGCTATATACAGGGGGAACCGGTACAGAGTCAATGTGGAGGCTATATACAGGGGGGAACCGGTACAGAGTCAATGTGGAGGCTATATACAGGGGGGAACCGGTACAGAGTCAATGTGGAGGCTATATACAGGGGGGAACCGGTACAGAGTCAATGTGGAGGCTATATACAGGGGGGAACCGGTACAGAGTCAATGTGGAGGCTATATACAGGGGGGAACCGGTACAGAGTCAATGTGTCGGCTATATACAGGGGGGAACCGGTACAGAGTCAATGTGGAGGTTATATACAGGGGGAACCGGTACAGAGTCAATGTGGAGGTTATATACAGGGGGAACCGGTACAGAGTCAATGTGGAGGTTATATACAGGGGGGAACCGGTACAGAGTCAATGTGGAGGCTATATACAGGGGGTACCGGTACAGAGTCAATGTGGAGGCTATATACAGGAGGTACCGGTACAGAGTCAATGTGGAGGTTATATACAGGGGGAACCGGTACAGAGTCAATGTGGAGGTTATATACAGGGGGTACCGGTACAGAGTCAATGTGGAGGCTATATACAGGGGGGAACCGGTACAGAGTCAATGTGGAGGCTATATACAGGGGGGAACCGGTACAGAGTCAATGTGGAGGCTATATACAGGGGGTACTGGTACAGAGTCAATGTGGAGGTTATATACAGGGGGGTACCAGTAAAGAGTCAATGTGGAGGCTATATACAGGGGGTACCGATACAGAGTCAATGTGGAGGTTATATACAGGGGGGAACCGGTACAGAGTCAATGTGGAGGCTATATACAGGGGGGAACCGGTACAGAGTCAATGTGGAGGCTATATACAGGGGGTACCGGTACAGAGTCAATGTGGAGGCTATATACAGTGGGTACCGGTACAGAGTCAATGTGGAGGCTATATACAGGGGGGAACCGGTACAGAGTCAATGTGGAGGCTATATACAGGGGGGAACCGGTACAGAGTCAATGTGGAGGCTATATACAGGGGGGAACCGGTACAGAGTCAATGTGGAGGTTATATACAGGGGGAACCGGTACAGAGTCAATGTGGAGGCTATATACAGGGGGGAACCGGTACAGAGTCAATGTGGAGGTTATATACAGGGGGAACCGGTACAGAGTCAATGTGGAGGTTATATACAGGGGGAACCGGTACAGAGTCAATGTGGAGGCTATATACAGGGGGGAACCGGTACAGAGTCAATGTGGAGGCTATATACAGGGGGGAACCGGTACAGAGTCAATGTGGAGACTATATACAGGGGGGAACCAGTACAGAGTCAATGTGGAGGCTATATACAGGGGGGAACCGGTACAGAGTCAATGTGGAGACTATATACAGGGGGGAACCGGTACAGAGTCAATGTGGAGGCTATATACAGGGGGGAACCGGTACAGAGTCAATGTGGAGGCTATATACAGGGGGGAACCGGTACAGAGTCAATGTGGAGACTATATACAGGGGGGAACCGGTACAGAGTCAATGTGGAGGCTATATACAGGGGGGAACCGGTACAGAGTCAATGTGGAGACTATATACAGGGGGGAACCGGTACAGAGTCAATGTGGAGGCTATATACAGGGGGGAACCGGTACAGAGTCAATGTGGAGGCTATATACAGGGTATTACGGTACAGAGTCAATGTGGAGACTATATACAGGGGGGAACCGGTACAGAGTCAATGTGGAGGCTATATACAGGGTGTTACGGTAAAGAGTCAATGTGGAGGCTATATACAGGGGGAACCGGTACAGAGTCAATGTGGAGGCTATATACAGGGGGGAACCGGTACAGAGTCAATGTGGAGGCTATATACAGGGGGGAACCGGTACAGAGTCAATGTGGAGGCTATATACAGGGGGGAACCGGTACAGAGTCAATGTGGAGGCTATATACAGGGGGGAACCGGTACAGAGTCAATGTGGAGGCTATATACAGGGGGGAACCGTTACAGAGTCAATGTGTCGGCTATATACAGGGGGGAACCGGTACAGAGTCAATGTGGAGGTTATATACAGGGGGAACCGGTACAGAGTCAATGTGGAGGTTATATACAGGGGGAACCGGTACAGAGTCAATGTGGAGGTTATATACAGGGGGGAACCGGTACAGAGTCAATGTGGAGGCTATATACAGGGGGTACCGGTACAGAGTCAATGTGGAGGCTATATACAGGAGGTACCGGTACAGAGTCAATGTGGAGGTTATATACAGGGGGAACCGGTACAGAGTCAATGTGGAGGTTATATACAGGGGGTACCGGTACAGAGTCAATGTGGAGGCTATATACAGGGGGGAACCGGTACAGAGTCAATGTGGAGGCTATATACAGGGGGGAACCGGTACAGAGTCAATGTGGAGGCTATATACAGGGGGGTACCAGTAAAGAGTCAATGTGGAGACTATATACAGGAGGTACCGGTACAGAGTCAATGTGGAGGCTATATACAGGAGGTACCGGTACAGAGTCATTGTGGAGGCTATATACAGGGGGTACCGATACAGAGTCAGTGTGGAGGCTATATACAGGGTGTTACGGTACAGAGTCAGTGTGGAGGCTATATACAGGGTGTTACGGTACAGAATCAGTGTGGAGGCTATATACAGGGTGATACGGTACAGAGTCAATGTGGATGCTCTATACAGTGGGTACCGGTACAGAGTCAGTGTGGAGGCTATATACAGGGGGTACCGGTACAGAGTCAATGTGGAGGCTATATACAGGGTATTACGGTACAGAGTCAATGTGGAGGCTATATTCAGGGGGTACCAGTACAGAGTCAATGTGGAGGCTATATACAGGGGGTACCGGTACAGAGGCAATGTGTCAATGTGCGGGGGCACCAGTGTCGAGGTAATTGAGGTAATTATGTACATGCAGGTAGGGTTATTAAAGAGACAATGCATGAGATAATAACAGAGAGTAACAGCAGCGTGGGGAGGGGGGTGGTGCACAAAGTCTGGGTAGCCATTTGATTAGCTGTCCAGGAGGCTTATGGCTTGAGGGTAGAAGCTGTTAAGGAGCCCTTTGGACCTAGACTTGGCATACCGGTACCGTTTGCTGTGTGGTAGCAGAGAGAACAGTCCATGACTAGAGTGGCTGGAGTCATTGACAATTTTTACACCGCCTGGTATAGAGGTCCTGGATGGCAGGAAGCTTGGCCCTGGTGATGTACTGGGCCGTACTTACTACCCTCTGTAGTGCCTTGCGATTGGAGGCCAAGCAATTGCCATACCAGGCAGTGATGCAACCTGTCAGGATGCTCTTGATGGTGCAGCTGTAAAACCTTTTGAGGATCTGAGGACCTATGCCAAATATGTTCAGTCTCCTGAGGGGGAATAGGTTTTGTCGTGCCCTCTTCACAACTGTCTTGATGTGCTTGGACCATGTTAGTTTGTTGGGGATGTGGATGCCAAGGAAGTTGAAGCCCTCAACCTGCTCCACTACAGCCCCGTTGATGAGAATAGGGGCGTGCTTGGTCCTCCTTTTCCTGTAGACCACAATCATCTCCTTTGTCTTGATCACATTGAGGGAGAGGTTGTTGTCCTTGCACCACACGGTCAGGTCTCTCACCTCCTCCCTATTGGCCGTCTCATCATTGTCGGTGATCAGGCCTATCACTGTTGAGTCATCAGCAAACTTAATGATGGTGTTGGAGTTGTGCCTGGCCATGCAGTCATGGGTGAACAGGGAATACAGGAAGGGACTGAGCACACACCCTTGAGGGGCCCCAGTGTTGAGGATCAGTGTGGCGGATGTGTTGTTATCTACCCTTACCACCTGGGGGCGGCTGGTCAAGAAGTCTAGGATCCAGTTGCAGAGGGAGGTGTTTAGTCCCAGGGTCCTTAGCTTATTGATGAGGGCACTATGGTGTTGAATGCTGAGTTGTAGTCAATGAATAGCATTCTCACATGGGTGTTCCTTTTGTCCAGGTGGGAAAGGGCAGTGTGGAGTGCAATAGAGATTGCATCATCAGTGGATCTGTTGGTGCGGTATGCAAATTGGAGTGGGTCTAGGGTTTCTGGGATGATGGTGTTGTGAGCCATGATCAGCCTTTCTAAGCATTTCATGGCTACAGACGTGAGTGCTACGAATCGGTAGTCATTTAGGCAGCTTACCTTAGTGTTCTTGGGCGCAGGGACTATGGTGGTCTCCTTGAAACATGTTGGTATTACAGACTCAGACAGGGAGATGTTGAAAATGTCAATAAAGACACTTGCCAGTTTGTTAGTGAATGCTCGCAGTGCACGTCCTGGTAATCCATCTGGCCCTGCGGCCTTGTGAATGTTGACCAGTTTAAAGGTCTTACTCACATTGACTGCGGAGAGCGTGATCACACAGTCGTCCAGAACGGCTGATGCTCTCATGCATGTTTCAGTGTTACTTGCCTCGAAGTGAGAATTGAAGTTATTTAGGTCATCTGGTAGGCTCGTGTCACTGGGCAACTCTCTCAAGCATGTTTTTTTAAATTATTTTTATTTCACCTTTACTTAACCAGGTTTCGCTTTTCATAGCCGATCATTCAGAGTTAGAGACAGAAGGTGAGAGAGAGAGTCGAAAACAGCAGGTCCGGTGAACAAGTCAGAGATTTAAAAATGTCATTTCACCTTTATTTAACCAGGTAGGCCAGTTGAGAACAAGTTCTCATTTACAACTGCGACCTGGCCAAGATAAAGCAAAGCAGTGTGACAAAAGCAACAACACAGAGTTACACATGGAGTAAAACAAACATACAGTCAATAACACAACAGAAAATCTGTATACAGTGTGTGCAAATTAAGTAAGGAGGTAAGGCAATAAATAGACCATAGTGGCGAAGTATTTACAATTTAGAATTCTTGGTGGCCTTCCTAAGCCAGGATTCAGACATGGCTAGGACATCAGGGTTGGCGGAGTGTGCTAAAGCAGTGAATAAAACAAACTTAGGGAGGAGGCTTCTGATGTTAACATGCATGAACCCAAGGCTTTTACGGTTACAGAAGTCAACAAATGAGAGCGCCTGGGGAATGGGTGTGGAGCTAGGCACTGCAGGGCCTGGGTTAACCTCTACATCACCAGAGGAACAGAGGAGGAGTAGGATAAGGGTACGGCTAAAGGATATAAGAACTGGTTGTCTAGTGCGTTTGGAACAGAGAGTAAAAGGAGCAGACTTCTGGGCGTGGTAGGATAGATTCAGGGCATTATGCAAAGACAAGGGCATGCTAGGGTGTGAGTACAGTGGAGGTAAACCTAGGCATTGAGTGACGCTGAGAGAGGTTGCATCTCTGGAAGGTTACAACAGTTATTATAGGTTATAACACAGTTATTATAGGTTACAACAGTTATTACTGATTATAATACAGTTATTATAGGTTACAACAGTTATTATAGGTTACAACAGTTATTACTGATTATAATACAGTTATTATAGGTTACAACAGTTATTATAGGTTACAACAGTTATTACTGATTATAATACAGTTATTATAGGTTACAACACAGTTATTATAGGTTATAATACAGTTATTACAGGTTACAACAGTTATTACTGATTATAATACAGTTATTATAGGTTACAACACAGTTATTATAGGTTATAATACAGTTATTACAGGTTACAACAGTTATTACTGATTATAATACAGTTATTATAGGTTACAACAGTTATTATAGGTTACAACAGTTATTACTGATTATAATACAGTTATTATAGGTTACAACAGTTATTATAGGTTATAATACAGTTATTACAGGTTACAGCAGTTATTATAGGTTACAACACAGTTATTACAGGTTACAACAGTTATTACAGATTATAATACAGTTATTATAGGTTACAACAGTTATTACAGGTTACAACAGTTATTACAGATTATAATACAGTTATTACAGATTATAATACAGTTATTATAGGTTACAACAGTTATTACAGATTATAATACAGTTATTACAGGTTACAACAGTTATTACAGATTATAACACAGTTATTACAGGTTACAACAGTTATTACAGGTTACAACAGTTATTATAGGTTATAACACAGTTATTACAGGTTACAACAGTTATTACAGGTTACAACAGTTATTATAGGTTATAAGGCAGTTATTATAGGTTATAACACAGTTATTACAGTTATAAGACAGTTATTACAGGTTATAATGAGCCTTTACAGTGTGTTATTAATCAGTGGAGTGAGGTGTAGCTCACCTGGTTTTTGTCTAACTGAAGTTTGGTCTTGATGGACAGGCAGCAGCTGGCGTCATTGTTGATCGTAATCTCTGTTGACAGCACACATGTGTATATATATATATATATATATATATATATATATATATATATATATATTAGTCAGGAGGTGTATGTATCTACAGCATTATTATTCTTCAGAAAGGCAGAAAGATCTTGGGATCAGAAATCAGACAAAGACAAAGAATTAACATGAAGCTGAGACGGCAGCCTTCCTACTATTTACTGAGGTTTTGTCCCAAATGACACGCTATTCCCTATATAGTGCACTACTTTAGACCAGAGCCCAATTCCCTATATAGTGTACTACTTTAGACCAGAGCCCAATTCCCTATATAGTGTACTACTTTAGACCAGAGCCCTATTCCCTATATAGTGCACTACTATAGACCAGGTCCCATAGGGAGGCCCATATAGCTACTACTACATCCTGTTGTTCAATCTGACAGCAGCCTCCCATCAGCATCCCATCAGCCTGAAAGACTCCGGGAACAAGGTCAACGCTGGTTAGAAAGGTTACGAGCTTGTCAGTTAATATGTCTGGAGGTGGCTATTGACATTGTAGTCATTCAGAGACACTTACATTACTGCATTTGTCTGAAGAAAGCTAGGTGAGACAACAACACATCACAACTGTATCAAGTCCTCAGCAATACAGTTATCAGAGATGTCAGTGCTAGTAGGAAAAGACAAGTGTTATTTATGGGATTTATTTAAAGAGGTTGGATTTCAGAGGTTTTTATGGGATTTATGTAAAGAGGTTGGATTTCAGAGGTTTTTATGGGATTTATGTAAAGAGGTAGGGTTTCAGAGGTTTTTAATGGGATTTATTTAAAGAGGTTGGGTTTCAGAGGTTTTTAATGGGATTTATTTAAAGGGGTAGAGTTTCAGAGGTTTTTAATGGGCTTTATTTAAAGAGGTTGGGTTTCAGAGGTTTTTAATGGGATTTATTTAAAGAGGTAGAGTTTCAGAGGTTTTTAATGGGATTTATTTAAAGAGGTTGGGTTTCAGAGGTTTTTAATGGGATTTATTTAAAGACGTTGGGTTTCAGAGGTTTTCGGAAGACGTATGCCTGTTAGGGGAAAACTTGTTCCACCATTGGTGTGCCAGGACAGAGAAGAGCTTTGACTGTGGTAAGCAATAGCTGCCTTCCCGTGGGAGGGCCAAGACACCAGAAGTGTCAGAACAGAGTGCTGGGGTGTCAGATTAAGGTGTTGGGTTTGGGAATAGCCTTGAAGGTAGAGAGAGAGGCAGTTGCCCTTGCTGCTCCGTAAGGCAAGTACCAGGGTATTGAAGATGATAAGACGATAAGAAAACAATTCAAAACGTTTCTGTGTTCTAAGTATTTATGCAGATTAAAATGACTTTGACAATGCACTAGTTCACCTGTACAGTCAGAAAATATGTCAGAAATGTTCCTGTATTCAAAGTATTTATGCAGATTCAAAGAGATCATTCTGTACTTGACAATGCAATACGGACGATCTGACATAAATGTACCTGTTGAGATTCTGTGGAAGATGACGGGGATCGGGTCTCTGGTTACTAGAACTTCATCCTCGTTTTCTGAGTTTGACACGTATGTGTTGTCTGCGTTGAAGAAAGAAAGTTACAAAAAACATTCATCAATGAACAGACTTTACACACGATACCTGGTATGGGGTAACCACTACTCGTAGTTGACCTTTCAACTCAGACAGTTCCACTGACTAGACCCACTTCCGTAGTTCACCTTTCAACCCAGACAGTTCCACTGACTAGACCCACTTCCGTAGTTCACCTTTCAACTCAGACAGTTCCACTGACTAGACCCACTACCCGTAGTTGACCTTTCAACTCAGACAGTTCCACTGACTAGACCCACTACCCGTAGTTGACCTTTCAACTCAGACAGTTCCACTGACTAATCCCACTACCCGTAGTTGACCTTTCAACTCAGACAGTTCCACTGACTAGACCCACTACCCGTAGTTCACCTTTCAACTCAGACAGTTCCACTGACTAATCCCACTACCCGTAGTTGACCTTTCAACTCAGACAGTTCCACTGACTAATCCCACTACCCGTAGTTGACCTTTCAACTCAGACAGTTAAACTGACTAATAATATGTATAATAATGTAATAATAAATAATTATCATAATAATAAATGTAATAATGTATAATATAACATAATGTGATATATGACATAATATGAGATATATGACATAATGTGAGATATCACATAATGTGAGATATATGACATAATGTGAGATATATGACATAATATGAGATATGACATAATGTGAGATATATGACAATGTGAGATATGACAATATGTCAAAAAGATATGAAAGAACTGAAAACTGCTGTTCACAAATGCTCTCCATCCAACCTCACTGAGCTCGAGCTGTTTTGCAAGGAGGAATGGGAAAAAATGTCAGTCTCACGATGTGCAAAACTGATAGAGACATACCCCAAGCGACTTACAGCTGTAATCGCAGCAAAAGGTGGCGCTACAAAGTATTAACTTAAGGGGGCTGAATAATTTTGCACGCCCAACTTTTCAGTTTTTGATTTGTTAAAAAAGTTTGAAATATCCAATAAATGTCGTTCCACTTCATGATTGTGTCCCACTTGTTGTTGATTCTTCACAAAAAAAAATACAGTTTTATATCATTATGTTTGAAGCCTGAAATGTGGCAAAAGGTCGCAAAGTTCAAGGGGGCCGAATACTTTCGCAAGGCACTGTATATGACATAATGTGACATAATGTGAGATATGACATAATGTGAGATATATGACATAATGTGACATAATGTCTCATAATATGACATAATGTGACATAATGTCTCATAATATGACATAATGTGACATAATGTCTCATAATATGACATAATGTGACATAATGTCTCATAATATGACATAATGTCTCATTGACTGAATAAGAATATGGGGCTCGCTGACAGTCACACTTAGCGGAGAAAGAATCTATATGGTTTCAGAATCTACGGCGTTATGGCCATGACCTCATTGGCAGTCTGCGAACGTGAATCACTCTAGGCCTGAGGTCAGAGGGGTCATTAGACTAAAGTAGTAGATGATGGCTTGCAAGATATTACAGTAGAGACACACGGAGAGAGAAGTCATGTCAGTGAAGACATGGCGCGATCCTTACCTGGGTAGTCGTCAGAGACGTGCACAGAGTAGGACACCCTGGAGGAGAATGAAGAAATAAAATAAAACATGATTATTCAAATAATAATCAATAATTCAGTCAATCAATCCGATGTATTTAATAAACCCGTATTACATCAACAGTTATGGTAAAGTGACAGAACAAAGCAGGTGTGTCCAGTAGCTGTCAGTAACTACCAGTAGTTATACTAAATGGAAAATAGTAAATTATTGTTGTCCCCAAGTGACCTGATCAACACATCAATAAGATCTTAAATGAACCAGACGGTGTACATTTACAGTTTCTCAGTTCCTAGTTGACTCAACACTGGGAGCCGGTGAAACTGGCAGGCTAAGCGGCTCTGCGTGGCTCAATAGATAGCAGCAGGCAAGTCAATTTCATATGTGAAAATTACGGAACTTGTCGAATAACTTAATTCACACACGACTTTACACATCCTGTTAAAAAGTACGGGTTCACAAACAGGTTTCCCCGTGGGTGCCTCCCAGAATAACTTGAGAGTGTTTATGAGCAACAGCAGACCCAATTAGCATGATTCTGGTGTCGGCTCAATCAAACTCCCAATCTACTAAATGAGTTCTCTCTCCCAGCAGTAGGAGGGCTTTGAGCGATAGGCTTTGTCACAAATTACATCCTATTCCCTACTTAGTGCACTACTTTTGACTAGGGCCCATGAGGTTCTAATCAAAAGTAGGGCACTATTTGTGACGCAGGCCATGGGATCCAACACAATGGCTGAGCCAGCAAAGGAACAGAAAAGTCTAACCATACGCAGTATTTTTAGCATGTAGGCTACAATAGAAGTCTGTCTGCAAGTTTGTACCAGGGGGCAGAGTTCTTGAGAACTAAGAAAAAGCAGAACATCATTAAAAAGGTGTGAGTTTCAACCAGGGGTGCTCAGAAAACCTCAAAACATCAAACAGGAAAATGGCCCAAATCCAGGTGAATGATTCAAATACTCATTATTCAAATCAGACTTCACAAATGACTGGCAAGACTGTGTCATTACAGAACCACATTGTAAAGTCAAGGTGTCCCTGTGAGAATGGGAGGGGCAATATAGTCAGTAATGTTATATTTCCTGTCTGTTCATAAAACGTACAATCAGACATTACACGTATATAAACACACGAGGAACATGCCATTATAGCTACAGAGAGCAGGATTATAATTCCATTTTTTTTCCCAGTATTTTCAAAATACAAAAAAATAAATAAAAATACTCTAAAATGAATTGAAATGATGTGCACATTTCAAATACAGTCAACAGACATACATCCCATAATTGTCTCCATTACAGTGTGTTTCCATGCTGTCCAGAGAGAGTGTAGCTGTGTAGGCAAGGTGCTGTTAATGAGTGATAACTGATGTAATGTAAATATGATATTAACCCTACATTCCCAATGAGTTGTGAATATCTGAATATTCTGGAAGCAGAACGCATGTTGCCAACCTCAGGTTGACTTTCATTCTGCTCTGATTCCTCCTCCACTACTCCTCAGGTCGACTTTCATTCTGCTCTGAGTCCTCCTCCACTACTCCTCAGGTAGACTTTCATTCTGCTCTGAGTCCTCCTCCACTACTCCTCAGGTCGACTTTCATTCTGCTCTGAGTCCTCCTCCACTACTCCTCAGGTCGACTTTCATTCTGCTCTGAGTCCTCCTCCACTACTCCTCAGGTCGACTTTCATTCTGCTCTGAGTCCTCCTCCACTACTCCTCAGGTCGACTTTCATTCTGCTCTGATTCCTCCTTCACTACTCCTCAGGTCGACTTTCATTCTCCTCTGATTCCTCCTCCACTACTCCTCAGGTCGACTTTCATTCTCCTCTGATTCCTCCTCCACTACTCCTCAGGTCGACTACAAGAGACCAGACTAGATGACAACACAACACAACAGATCAGTCCAGATTACAACAGATCAGACTAGACCACAACAGACTAGAGCACAACAGACCAGATCACAACAGACCAGACCACAACAGACCAGACTAGACCACAACAGACTAGACCACAACAGACTAGACCACAACACAACAGACCACAACACAACAGACCAGACCACAACACAATAGACCAGACCATAACAGACCAGGCCAGACCCCAACACAACAGACCAGACCACAACACAATAGACCAGACCATAACAGACCAGGCCAGACCCCAACACAACAGACCAGACCACAACACAATAGACCAGACCATAACAGACCAGACCAGACCACAACACAACAGACCAGACCACAACACAATAGACCAGACCATAACAGACCAGGCCAGACCCCAACACAACAGACCAGACCACAACAGACCAGACCATAACAGACCAGACCACAACAGACCAGGCCAGACCCCAATACAACAGACCAGACCATAACAGACCAGACCATAACAGACCAGACCATAACAGACCAGACCATAACAGACCAGGCCAGACCCCAACAGACCAGACCACAACAGACCAGACCACAACAGACCAGGCCAGACCCCAATACAACAGACCACAACAGACCAGACTAGACCACAACAGACTAGACCACAACAGACCAGACCACAACAGACCAGGCCAGACCCCAATACAACAGACCAGACCATAACAGACCAGACCATAACAGACCAGACCATAACAGACCAGACCATAACAGACCAGACCACAACAGACCAGACCACAACAGACCAGGCCAGACCCCAACAGACCAGACCACAACAGACCAGACCAACAGACCAGACCACAACAGACCAGGCCAGACCCCAACAGACCAGACCAGACCAGGCCAGACCCCAACAGACCAGACCACAACAGACCAGACCAACAGACCAGACCACAACAGACCAGGCCAGACCCCAACAGACCAGACCACAACAGACCAGACCAACAGACCAGACCACAACAGACCAGGCCAGACCCCAACAGACCAGACCACAACAGACCAGACCAACAGACCAGACCACAACAGACCAGGCCAGACCCCAACAGACCAGACCACAACAGACCAGGCCAGACCCCAACAGACCAGACCATAACAGACCAGACTAGACCACAAAGCCAGCAGAGACCATTTGATGGGCATGTTAAGGGCTAGCTCTGGCTTGAGACCTAGTGGGACCTTGTTAAGCCTTGATGTGATGCTGCTAATCAAAAACTCACAGAGACTCACAGAGAATTAGACTTAATGAAATGACCATTCAGTCAGCCTCTGAAGTCTTAATCCACTGATACAATAGATTCCCTGGACATTAGTGTGTTGCTGTAGCTTGGGGACCAACTGTGGTCAGATGCTAACCAGACATTAATTTAGCATGTAGCCGTAACTAGCCTAGTGTGTGGACAGATGCTAACCAGACATTAATTTAGCATGTAGCCGTAACTAGCCTAGTGTGTGGGCAGATGCTAACCAGACATTAATTTAGCATGTAGCCGTAACTAGCCTAGTGTGTGGACAGATGCTATCCAGACATTCATTTAGCATGTAGCCGTAACTAGCCTAGTGTGTGGACAGATGCTATCCAGACATTAATTTAGCATGTAGCCAGCCGTAACTAGCCTAGTGTGTGGGCAGATGCTAACCAGACATTAATTTAGCATGTAGCCGTAACTAGCCTAGTGTGTGGACAGATGCTATCCAGACATTCATTTAGCATGTGGCCGTAACTAGCCTAGTGTGTGGACAGATGCTAACCAGACATTCATTTAGCATGTTGCTTAATAAAATTAAATTCAGCATTGAACAAAGGTGCAAGTTTAAATTTGTTCCACCTGAGTGGGTCTGACCACCAATCAGAGACCACTATGATGACACACCAAATGATGACCACCAATCAGAGACCACTATGATGACACACCAAATGATGAGCACCAATCAGAGACCACTATGATGACACACCAAATGCGTTTGATGGATCGTGGGAAAAGACTGCTGCCTGGTTACAGGGTTACTGCTGCGTAGTTACAGGGTTACTGCTGCCTGATTACAGGGTTACTGCTGCCTGGTTACAGGGTTACTGCTGCCTGGTTACAGGGTTACTGCTGCCTGGTTACAGGGTTACTGCTGCCTGGTTACAGGGTTACTGCTGTGTAGTTACAGGGTTACTGCTGCCTGGTTACAGGGTTACTGCTGCCTGGTTACAGGGTTACGTCTGCCTGGTTACAGGGTTACTGCTGCCTGGTTACAGGGTTACTGCTGCCTGGTTACAGGGTTATTGCTGCCTGGTTACAGGGTTACTGCTGCCTGGTTACAGGGTTACTGCTGCATAGTTACAGAGTTACTGCTGCCTGGTTACAGGGTTACTGCTGCCTGGTTACAGGGTGACTGCTGCCTGGTTACAGGGTTACTGCTGCATAGTTACAGGGTTACTGCTGCCTGGTTACAGGGTTACTGCTGCCTGGTTACAGGGTTACTGCTGCGTAGTTACAGGGTTACTGCTGCCTGGTTACAGGGTTACTGCTGCGTAGTTACAGGGTTACGGCTGCCTGGTTACAGGGTTACTGCTGCCTGGTTACAGGGTTACTGCTGCGTAGTTACAGGGTTACAGGGTCTGCCTGGTTACAGGGTTACTGCTGCATAGTTACAGGGTTACTGCTGCCTGGTTACAGGGTTACTGCTGCCTGGTTACAGGGTTACTGCTGCCTGGTTACAGGGTTACTGCTGCCTGGTTACAGGGTTACTGCTGCCTGGTTACAAGGTTACCGCTGCCTGGTTCTAGGGTTACGTCTGCCTGGTTACATGGTTAAAACAGAAACAACAGTTTCATTCATTCCGAGTGGTTGAGGTTAATGTTTGGGGATGAGCATTGTGACCTGCCGTAGCCGCAGTGGTCTGAGAAACACGCTTGGGTTATTTCTAGTGATCAGGCTGTTCATATGTTTTAATAAACACCCATATAATCTGGGAGAAATGAGGGAAGACTTGAAGACCATAAATGATTTTGTAATAAAAAAGCTTGAAAACAATCCCGCAAATGATTGGATATACATGCTGTGCGGTTCTCTGCTGCCGTATCCTCATCTGAGCTATTTCAGAACAAGAAGCCAATCCTAACAGGGCCATTGAGGTATAGGTGTGGCAACGAATCCCATTGTTAGGGGCGGAGACCTCTGGTCATTCTATCCAGTATCTGTCGTGGCTCTGTGTATCTCCTTGAGTGACAGGGGGGGGGGGTGGGGGGGGGGGGCTTGGTGTGAGAAGCTCCATGCAGGAGGACAGGGAGAGCAGCGACTTGCAAGTAGCAAACGGATATTACATGTGCCAGAGTTGCGTATCACATTTAACAAACCAAACATTGAAATACTTCTATAGAAGGTAAAGTAAAAAACCCTAACAAGTCTGTGCATCACTACCAGCAAATGGTAAAATATGGTATACCGCCAAGCACTAGTGTGTGTGTAGTACTGTAGGTCTATTTCGGTACATGTGACTTCCTGGTTCTACCATAATGACACAGAAAGAGTCTACACACACACACACACACACACTACAGAAAGAATCAGCTCAAATGTCTTTCTTTCTGAACAAAGTACTCAACAAGACAACGAGCATCTCAACTTGTAATTTTGTGTGTTTTTTTTACACCAAAGTAGTTGAAGATTGTATTTAGTCTGTGACTTCTAACCCAGTTTTATTTTGTATTTTTAACTAGGCCAGTCAGTTAAAGAACAAATTGTTATTTACAATGACATCCTACCGGAGGAACAGAGGGTTAAATGCCTTGTTCAGGGGGAAGAAAGACAGACCTTGTCAACTCAGGGATTTGATCCAGCAACCTTTCAGTTACGGGCCCAAAGCTCTAACCACTAGGTTACCTGCAACCCCTGTTGAAGACTGTCTTTGGTTCAGCCTTAAGGCTTGGCAAGTATACAAGAAGCTTGCAGATGATCTAGATTGTCTCTCTCTCTCCCCTCTGTCTCTTTCTCTGTCTCTCTCTTAGTCTCTCAGTCTCTCTCTCTGTCAGTCTCTCTCTCTGTCAGTCTCTATGTCTCTCTCTCTCTCTCTCAGTCTCTCTGTCTCTCTCTCTCTGTCTCTCTCTCTCAGTCTCGCTCTCTCTCGCTCTCGCTCTCTCTCTCTCTCTGTCTCTCTCTCTCTCTCTCTCTCTGTCTCTCTCTGTCTCTCTCACTCTCGCTCTCTCTCTCTCTCTCTCTCTGTCTCTCTCTCTCTCTCTCTCTCTGTCTCTCTCTCTCTCTCTCTCTCTCTCTCTCTGTCTCTCTCTCTCTCTGTCTCTCTCTCTCTCTCTGTCTCTCTCTCCCTCGATTTAAATTTAAGGGGGCTTTACTTTTAATCCGTTTGTCTGCATGTTTCTAGACATGGCATATGGGGGTGTAGTGAGCATCTTGAAAAAACAAATACTAAAAACTTGAAAAACAATCTATCATAAACACAATAAAAAAAATATAATGATTTATTATTGAAATATCATGGGCGACCAAAAAATAATAATATGTTGGACAATTTAAGGCCAAGTGGCAAACAATAATGCAGATACTAGGGATGGAGGTGTGACCGTGTGGGTCTGGACAGAGGAGATGTAGTCATTGTTTAGGGTACTAGGGATGGAGGTGTGATCGTGTGGGTCTGGACAGAGGAGATGTAGTCATTGTTTAGGGTACTAGGGAACTAGGGATGGAGGTGTGACCGTGTGGGTCTGGACAGAGGAGATGTAGTCATTGTTTAGGGTACTAGGGATGGAGGTGTGATCGTGTGGGTCTGGACAGAGGAGATGTAGTCATTGTTTAGGGTACTAGGGAAATAGGGATGGAGGTGTGACCGTGTGGGTCTGGACAGAGGAGATGTGGTCATTGGTTAGGGTACTAGGGAACTAGGGATGGAGGTGTGACCGTGTGGGTCTGGACAGAGGAGATGTAGTCATTGTTTAGGGTACTAGGGTACTAGGGGTCTGGACAGAGGAGATGTGGTCATTGTTTAGGGTACTAGGGTACTAGGGGTCTGGACAGAGGAGATGTGGTCATTGGTTAGGGTACTAGGGGTCTGGACAGAGGAGATGTAGTCATTGTTTAGGGTACTAGTGGTCTGGACAGAGGAGATGTGGTCATTGTTTAGGGTACTAGGGGTCTGGACAGAGGAGATGTGGTCATTGTTTAGGGTACTAGGGTACTAGGGGTCTGGACAGAGGAGATGTAGTCATTGGTTAGGGTACTAGGGGTCTGGACAGAGGAGATGTAGTCATTGTTTAGGGTACTAGTGGTCTGGACAGAGGAGATGTAGTCATTGTTTAGGGTACTAGGGGTCTGGACAGAGGAGATATGGTCATTGGTTAGGGTACTAGGGGTCTGGACAGAGGAGATGTAGTCTTTGTTTAGGGTACTAGGGGTCTGGACAGAGGAGATGTGGTCATTGTTTAGGGTACTAGGGTACTAGGGGTCTGGACAGGGGAGATGTAGTCATTGTTTAGGGTACTGGACAGGGGTCTGGACAGAGGAGATGTGGTCATTGTTTAGGGTACTAGGGTACTAGGGGTCTGGACAGAGGAGATGTGGTCATTGTTTAGGGTACTAGGGTACTAGGGTACTAGGGGTCTGGACAGAGGAGATGTGGTCATTGTTTAGGGTACTAGGGTACTAGGGGTCTGGACAGAGGAGATGTAGTCATTGTTTAGGGTACTAGGGTACTAGGGGTCTGGACAGAGGAGATGTGGTCATTGTTTAGGGTACTAGGGTACTAGGGTACTAGGGGTCTGGACAGAGGAGATGTAGTCATTGTTTAGGCTACTAGGGGTCTGGACAGACGAGATGTGGTCATTGTTTAGGGTACTAGGGTACTAGGGTACTAGGGGTCTGGACAGAGGAGATGTGGTCATTGTTTAGGGTACTAGGGTACTAGGGGTCTGGACAGAGGAGATGTAGTCATTGTTTAGTGTACTAGGGGTCTGGACAGAGGAGATGTAGTCTTTGTTTAGGGTACTGGGTACTAGGGGTCTGGACAGAGGAGATGTAGTCATTAAGGTGATACCCCACAATGGGGTTGTATGACTTCCTGTTTACAGACATCATTAAGGTGATACTATCATACACAATGGGGTTGTAACTTCCTGCTTACAGACATCATTAAGGTGATACTATCATACACAATGGGGTTATGTGACTTCCTGTTTACAGACATCATTAAGGTGATACTATCATACACAATTGGGTTATATGACTTCCTGTTTACAGACATCATTAAGGTGATACTATCATACACAATGGGGTTGTAACTTCCTGCTTACAGACATCATTAAGGTGATACTATCATACACAATGGGGTTATGTGACTTCCTGTTTACAGACATCATTAAGGTGATACTATCATACACAATTGGGTTATATGACTTCCTGTTTACAGACGTCAACATAAAAAAAAACTCAGATCTCTCCAAGACGTTATTACACAATTTACGATTGGCTCTTGGGTCAAAAAAGCTTTCTCTCGAAAGACAATCGTATGTTTAAAAAGTCTTGCTTGACTGTGCTTCAAAACAAAGACACAGTCACGGGTTAGTATATACTATAAAGTCAGTTACGCTGGACTGACTGTGCTTCGAAACAGGGAACTGGCTGATTTACCACTGTGGCTAAGGCTATAAATAGCTTCATGGCCTCTGTCTAGTAAGAACCATCACGAGTGCTGAGCGACTAGTGCTTTTGGTTATTATTATTACAAAATAATCACGCTTTTTGATTTAGATCATTAAAAAACAAAACATTAACTACATTATCAAATAATGACATTATTTTTTTTTTTTTGATTGAATTTCCAAAGGCAAAAACAGAGAACATTCAATTGCCAAAACATTTAAAATATTCCATTGTGTCTGTCAGATCCACATTGGGTAGACATCCATAGAGAAACAGGAAATGACTATTAAATAATACATTATTTCATTTATCATATTATTTAGGTCTGATTTTCTGACTTTATAATGTTTAATTCCTTAAAAGTCATCATCTCATCTCTGCCCAGGCAGTAGCAGTCAGCCAGACAGTTCTCTGTTCTCCCCATACTGTACTGTCTGTTGACATCCTATTTAGCTAGCCTGCCTAAGTATGCTGCTGTCTGACAATCATTTGACTAGTTCTTCAAAGTAGATAAGACCTACTTTCAGGAACGGTCTCTGTCCCTCATCGTTGTGTTGTGTGTGGTCTGTGTGTACCTATCCTAACGTAGCAGGTGTTAAAGTGTATCCGTCCAGAGATCTGTATATAATGACGAGATGCTCATGTCTCCTCCCTAACAATGGGAGTCGCTGTCCCAAAGGTGGGAATGCAGGGGACTTGCTTAGGTCCAGAATAAGCCCATAGAAACGCATTGTGCTTATTATGGACAGATTTTGGCTTAAGTTAAAGCTCTCGGTTCGCCTCTTCCTCTCTGACCTGCCTGAGCCGGAAATTACTGCCGCAATAGATTATGGTAATTGTAGTCAAGTATACCCATAACATGATGCAGCCATCACTATGCTTGAAAATATGGAGAGTAGGACTCAATAATGTGTTGTATTGGATTTGCCCCAAACATAACATTTTGTATTCAGGACAAAAAGTGAATTGCTTTGCCAAATTTTTTACAGTTTTATTTTAGTGCCTTGTTGCAAACAGGATGCATGTTTTGGAATATTTTTATTCTGTACAGACTTCCTTCTTTTCACTCTGTCAGTTAGGTTAGTATTGTGGAGTAACTACAATGTTGTTGATCCATCCTCAGTTTTCTCCTATCACAGCCATTAAACTCTGTAACTGTTTTAAAGTCACCATTGGCCTCATAGTGAAATCTCTGAGCAGTTTCCTTCCTCTCCGGCAACTGAGTTAGGAAGGACGCCTGTATCTTTGTAGTGACTGGGTGTATTGATACACCATCCAAAGTGTAATTAATAACTTCACCATGCTCAAAGGGATATTCAATGTTTGTTTTTTTTTATTTTGACCCATCGACCAATAGGTGCCCTTCCTTGCGAGGCATTGGAAAACCTCCCTGGTCTTTGTGGTTGAATCTGTGTTTGAAATTCACTGCTCGACTGAGGGACCTTACAGATAATTGAATGTGTGGGGGGTACAGAGATGAGGTAGTCATTCAACAATTATGTTAAAGACTATTATTGTACACAGAGTGAGTCCATGCAACTTATTATGTGACTTGTTAAGCACATATTTACTCCCGAACATATTTAGGCTTGCCATAAGAAAGGGATTGAATCTTTAAAGACTCAATAAATTTCAAATTTTCATTTTGTATTAATTTGTACAAATTTCGAAAAACATAATTCCACTTTGACATGATGGGGGTATTGTGTGTAGAGGCCAGTAACAAACACAAAATGTGTTAAAAGTCAAGGTCTATACCAGGCAGTGTCGGAGGAAGGCCCTAAAAATCATCAAAGACTCCAGCCACCCTAGTCATAGACAGCCACCCTAGTCATAGACAGCCACCCTAGTCATAGCCAGCCACCCTAGTCATAGACAGCCACCCTAGTCATAGACAGCCACCCTAGTCATAGACAGCCACCCTAGTCATAGACAGTCACCCTAGTCATAGACAGCCACCCTAGTCATAGACAGTCACCCTAGTCATAGACAGCCACCCTAGTCATAGACAGCCACCCTAGTCATAGACAGCCACCCTAGTCATAGACAGCCACCCTAGTCATAGACTCTCTGCTACCGTACGGTAAGCGGTATCGGAGCGCCAAGTCTAGGTCCAAGAGGCTTCTAAAACAGCTTCTACCCCCAAGCCATAAGACTCCTGAACAGATAATCAAATGGCTACCCAGACTATTTGCATTGCCCCCCCCCCCCTTCCCCCACTGCTGCTACTCTCTGTTATTATCTATGCATAGTCACAAATAACTCTAAATACATGAACATATTATCTCAACTACCTCGACACCGGTGCCCCCGCAAATTGACTCTGTACCGGTACCCCCTGTATATAGCCTCCACATTGACTCTGTACCGGTACCCCCTGTATATAGCCTCCACATTGACTCTGTACCGTAACACCCTGTATATAACCTCCACATTGACTCTGTACCGGTACCCCCTGTATATAGCCTCCACATTGACTCTGTACCGGTACACCCTGTATATAGCCTCCACATTGACTCTGTACCGGTACCCCCTGTATATAGCCTCCACATTGACTCAGTACCGTAACACCCTGTATATAGCCTCCACATTGACTCTGTACCGTAATACCCTGTATATAGCCTCCACATTGACTCTGTACCGGTTCCCCCCTGTATATAGCCTCCACATTGACTCAGTACCGTAACACCCTGTATATAGCCTCCACATTGACTCTGTACCGTAATACCCTGTATATAGCCTCCACATTGACTCTGTACCGTAACACCCTGTATATAGCCTCCACATTGACGCTATACCGGTTCCCCTGTATATAGCCTCCACATTGACTCTGTACCGTAATACCCTGTATATAGCCTCCACATTGACTCTGTACCGTAATACCCTGTATATAGCCTCCACATTGACTCTGTACCGTAACACCCTGTATATAGCCTCCACATTGACTCTGTACCGTAACACCCTGTATATAGCCTCCACACTGACTCTGTACCGTAACACCCTGTATATAGCCTCCACATTGACTCTGTACCGTAATACCCTGTATATAGCCTCCACATTGACTCTGTACCGTAACACCCTGTATATAGCCTCCACATTGACTCTGTACCGTAATACCCTGTATATAGCCTCCACATTGACTCTGTACCGTAACACCCTGTATATAGCCTCCACATTGACTCTATACCGGTTCCCCCTGTATATAGCCTCCACATTGACTCTGTACCGTAACACCCTGTATATAACCTCCACATTGACTCTGTACCGGTACCCCCTGTATATAGCCTCCACATTGACTCTGTACCGGTACCCCCTGTATATAGCCTCCACATTGACTCTGTACCGTAACACCCTGTATATAACCTCCACATTGACTCTGTACCGGTACCCCCTGTATATAGCCTCCACATTGACTCTGTACCGGTACACCCTGTATATAGCCTCCACATTGACTCTGTACCGGTACCCCCTGTATATAGCCTCCACATTGACTCAGTACCGTAACACCCTGTATATAGCCTCCACATTGACTCTGTACCGTAATACCCTGTATATAGCCTCCACATTGACTCTGTACCGTAACACCCTGTATATAGCCTCCACATTGACTCAGTACCGTAACACCCTGTATATAGCCTCCACATTGACTCTGTACCGTAATACCCTGTATATAGCCTCCACATTGACTCTGTACCGTAACACCCTGTATATAGCCTCCACATTGACTCAGTACCGTAACACCCTGTATATAGCCTCCACATTGACTCTGTACCGTAACACCCTGTATATAGCCTCCACATTGACGCTATACCGGTTCCCCCTGTATATAGCTTCCACATTGACTCTGTACCGTAATACCCTGTATATAGCCTCCACATTGACTCTGTACCGTAATACCCTGTATATAGCCTCCACATTGACTCTGTACCGTAACACCCTGTATATAGCCTCCACATTGACTCTGTACCGTAACACCCTGTATATAGCCTCCACACTGACTCTGTACCGTAACACCCTGTATATAGCCTCCACATTGACTCTGTACCGTAATACCCTGTATATAGCCTCCACATTGACTCTGTACCGTAACACCCTGTATATAGCCTCCACATTGACTCTGTACCGTAATACCCTGTATATAGCCTTCACATTGACTCTGTACCGTAACACCCTGTATATAGCCTCCACATTGACTCTATACCGGTTCCCCCTGTATATAGCCTCCACATTGACTCTGTACCGTAACACCCTGTATATAGCCTCCACATTGACTCTGTACCGTAACACCCTGTATATAGCCTCCACATTGACTCTGTACCGTAATACCCTGTATATAGCCTCCACATTGACTCTGTACCGGTACCTCCTGTATATAGCCTCCACATTGACTCTGTACCGGTTCCCACTGCAATTCTGTTACTGGGTGTAAATCCACTTACCGTACTTCCAATAACTAAATGACATTTGTTATAACTCCAGGTGTGATGTCATAGCTGACACCCCATTATTCTGTCTGCTGACATCATTGAATCTTAATTCAGAGTAGATGTTTTAAGAGTTTTTGGAATACGTGGTCACATAAAAACCTGAGGGATATTTTACAGTAATTTTACAGTAAGTTTTACAGTAAGTTTGCAACTGCACAGTTCTTCCAGTAAATGTGTTTTTTTTTTTACGTTCCGTGTAAATTGTTAAAAGTAGTCCTTGTGCATAGAGTTGTATGGTTTTTAAACATTGAAATGAATGTTTTTGTTTGGCATACATTTAAATAGAAGAAATCTGAGTCAGCGCAATTCTGTTTCCTGTGGAATTACCCAGCAACAACCACAGGAGATGGTGGCGTTCCCTTCAGTAAGCAAAACCAACACACAGACACAGACACAGAATAACACATAAACACACACGGTACGCAAGTCATGAGAGGTGTACACTTACCTGATAAATCCAGAGAAGCCAGTGTTTAAAGGATATATTGGCATGGGTGTGGTTAGGCCAGAGATGGAGTTGAGGTTTGACAAACCGTGCCAATATGTATATAACCGTGCCAATATGTCCAAACACCGGCTTCTCAGACATCATCACTTTTATACAACGGGTTAACCAACATATTACAATAATGATTCACATATTTTCAAAACTTAATTTTGTTGAATGTATTCATATTATTTCATCCTTCCACAAGATTTTAGTCCCGACACAAATCTAGGGTCGCTACCCAAGCCGGCTGGTTGTTCGTTCTATCAGTTCTGTGCCAGTGTAACGGATGTGAAACGGCTAGCTTAGTTAGCGGTGGTGTGCGCTAAATAGCGTTTCAATCGGTGACGTCACTTGCTCTGAGACCTTGAAGTAGTTGTTCCCCTTGCTCTGCAAGGGCCGCGGCTTTTGTGGAGCGATGGGTAACGATGCTTTGAGGGTGACTGTTGTTGATGTGTGCAGAAGGTCCCTGGTTCGCGCCCGGTTATGGGCGAGGGGACGGTCTAAAGTTATACTGTTACACCAGAGACGAGACCCAGTCGTTCAGTCTTTTTGTTCTGTATCTATGGCAACCCAGTCGTTCATTCTAAATGATCCATTACCATACTGGCTGGCAACGTTCTTATCCCTTGCTTGCTAGCTTTTCAACTATGGCTAATTTACAGTCAAAAAGTGCAGCCAGAATAACAACAAAGTTGCTGCATTTGCATTAGTTCAAGATGTTTTCTAGTGACATTTATTTGGACACATCCATAACAATGAGCTAATGAGGAGCGATTTCACCTGGCGTTGACAATGTGCTCTCTCGTCAGGACACTGTTGTTCAGAGGAGCTAGCCAAAAACACAGCAAACACAATCACTTCAAACTGAAACTGGAAAGACTACAAACTAGCTGCACTTTGTTTCATTTTACCTTTTTCCAATTGACATTTCTTTGTATATATCCATAAAAATGTTGCCAGCTGATTCATGATTTTGACTGGCTGAGAAACGTTGCCTTCCTGTCTGTCTCGTCTCGACTCCCGACATGTTCATTACTATGGGACAGATGGAGATTGAATTTGGACATTGAAACAATGTTGCAAATGTCGGAGAGACAGACAGGAAGATTTATACAAATCTCCGCTTTTGAAAACTAAATGTTAATTTAAAAGAAATGTGAGATAATGTCGAGATGCTTTTATAGTGGAGATCAAGTTTATAAATTGCCTGGCTGGGCTGATGAGACAGTGGGTTGCACAGTCAGATGGAACAGAGTAAATGGGCATTTTAACATCATACATTTAGCTGGTGGTAACATGTGGAATAGACACCGGCTGAAATGCGTTTTTAACCAATCAGGATCATACCCACTCGCTGTATAAACACACACACACACACACCAAGTTGGATGAGGTGTACACACACACCCATAAACACACACACACACACACACAGACACACCACAAACTGGGGGGACCTTGCAGAGTCCAGACAAATTGCGTTATCCCAGAAACACACACCATTCATTAGATAACCCATGTGAACCATTTCCCTGAACAACTGAACAACCAACCCTGGGGACAACCAGTAGGCAAGCCATGGCCCAGTAAGATACTGTGTATCAATGGTACAGAATGAATGGCCCAGTAGGATACTGTGTATCAATGGTACAGAATGAATGGCCCAGTAAGATACTGTGTATCAATGGTACAGAATGAATGGCCCAGTAGGATACTGTGTATCAATGGTACAGAATGAATGGCCCAGTAGGATACTGTGTATCAATGGTACAGAATGAATGGCCCAGTAAGATACTGTGTATCAATGGTACAGAATGAATGGCCCAGTAGGATACTGTGTATCAATGGTACAGAATGAATGGCCCAGTAGGATACTGTGTATCAATGGTACAGAATGAATGGCCCAGTAGGATACTGTGTATCAATGGTACAGAGTAGGATACTGTGTATCAATGCTACAGAATGAATGGCCCAGTAGGATACTGTGTATCAATGGTACAGAATGAATGGTCCAGTAGGATACAGTTTTATCAATGGCACAGAATGAATGGCCCAGTAGGACACAGTGTATCAATGGTACAGAATGATTGGCCGAGTAGGAACACAGTGTATCAATGGTACAGAATGAATGGCCCAGTAGGACACAGTGTATCAATGGTACAGAATGAATGGCCCAGTAGGACACCGTGTATCAATGGTACAGAATAAATGGCCCAGTAGGACACAGTGTGTCAATGGTACCGAATAAATGGCCCAGTAGAATACAGTGTGTCAATGGTACAGAATAAATGGCCCAGTAGGACACAGTGTGTTAATGGTAAATAATAAATGGCCCAGTATGATACAGTGTATCAATGGTACAGAATAAATGGCCCAGTAGGACACAGTGTGTGAATGGTACAGTGTAAATGGCCCAGTAGAATACAGTGTATCAATGGTACAGAATAAATGGCCCAGTAGGACACAGTGTATCATTGGTACAGAATAAATGGCCCAGTAGGATACAGTTTAATCAATGGCACAGAATGAATGAATGATGTCAACAATCTAATAACGTTGTACTGTACCTTCTGGAGCCTTTGGAATAAGTGAAGGTGAAGGTGGCGTCAGTATATCTGAAATCTGAAATCAATAAGAGGGGAAATAGAACCGGTCAGAACGGAAATCAATAAGAGGGGAAATAGAACCGGTCAGAACGGAAATCAATAAGAGGGGAAATAGAACCGGTCAGAACGGAAATCAATAAGAGGGGAAATAGAACCGGTCAGAACGGAAATCAAGAAGAGGGGAAATAGAACCGGTCAGAACGGAAATCAATAAGAGGGGAAATAGAACCGGTCAGAACGGAAATCAAGACGAGGGGAAATAGAACCGGTCAGAACGGAAATCAAGAAGAGGGGAAATAGAACCGGTCAGAACGGAAATCAAGAAGAGGGGAAATAGAACCGGTCAGAACGGAAATCAAGAAGAGGGGAAATAGAACCGGTCAGAACGGAAATCAAGAAGAGGGGAAATAGAATCGGTCAGAACGGAAATCAATAAGAGGGGAAATAGAACCGGTCAGAACGGAAATCAAGACGAGGGGAAATAGAACCGGTCAGAACGGAAATCAAGACGAGGGGAAATAGAACCGGTCAGAACGGAAATCAAGAAGAGGGGAAATAGAACCGGTCAGTTATTATCCACTACAACACAATGGCAAGATACAACCACAGGGAGAGAAGAAAAAAAAATCCCTTCAACAAATGCAGTTTCCATGGCAACATCAAAAGGGGTTCCACTGACTGACCAAATATGTAAAGGAGCATAAATTGTCGGACAATATCACATTTACACAACCGTTACGTTATGTCCGGTTGAAATGTAACGTCAATAGGCAAATGGACCAGTCGGCTGGTGTCTTCAATATTATGTCTGTCTGTCATATTCTGTAGGGATGTTTAACCAAAGCCTATTGTCATCATGACAAGAATATTAATCTATTCCTATTTCTCTTCATGTGAAATAATTATCATCATTTCAAACTATCCGTATCAAGGCCTACAAATGTTTTGCCAGACAAAAATGTAATGATAGACTATAATGGTGTCTGGGTTTTCCCAATTTAATCATCACGCACAGCTATCGAATACAATTATTTAGGCCTATGATTAGATTAATTTGTTAACGATATTGACAACTGTCAAGTCTAGAAGATGCTTATGTTATTGAGGGCAGTGATGTAAAATTATAGACTATAATGGTATCTGGGTTTTCCCAATTTAATCATCAAACACATCTATCGAATGCAATTATTTAGGCCTAATGATTAGATTAATTTGTTAATGATATTGACAACTGTCAGGTCTAGAAGATGCTATTGCTATTGAAGGCAGTGATGTAAAATGAGAGTGTTCCTCAACATACACTAGACCACATAACCTAACGGTTGGAACACACCACTACCACCACTGACTAACTACACACACACACACACTCTCACCAGAGAAAAGGCAGTCTTTCTCTGCCTTGCTCCTTTGAATTACGATGTTGACGTCTTTTTGTATTCTCTCTTGTCTTGAACACATCCCCATGAAATAAACCCCACGGGAATGGCTTCTCTGTTTTAATAAGCGAGAAATAAGATCCCATCAAATGACTTGATGTATTTCCAGTGAAACTGACATTTGCAATGGAGCGTGGATGGCTGAGCAGGCTGGTTCAGACGGTTTTCGTTATATTCCAGGTGTTTTGTCGGATTCGTTTCAACTCGTACGGGATATCATCTCGGATAACAATAGATTATGATAGGCCTAATATGCAGCGGGAGCAGGAATCGGCAGTAGTTCCGCACCTCGATGGATTTCATAAAGACAGCCTGTTTTACACCGGAAGCCCCAGTCCCCACTCTTCATCACTGTGCACGGTTCAACCTTCC
Organism: Oncorhynchus clarkii lewisi; assembly: GCF_045791955.1. Taxonomy (NCBI): domain Eukaryota; kingdom Metazoa; phylum Chordata; class Actinopteri; order Salmoniformes; family Salmonidae; genus Oncorhynchus; species Oncorhynchus clarkii. The sequence continues at coordinate 2,864,996 of NC_092152.1, read as the reverse complement.
TAGCAATGGCGATTTCGAAAGCTACGGGATAGAAAGCTCGACCGGTCTTAAATTGAAACCAACATCGCTTGCGCGGTTTTATTATATCTAGAGATGAACAAAGCAGAGGATCTTGAATAGTAAACTTTGCCAGATGCTGCCCGTGGAATCAACCGCCGACAGTTCCCGTCGGTGTACAATAAACTATGCTGATGTCAGAGCATGTCATCCACCCATCTATTTGTCAGATTGTCACGGACTGGAATGAAGTGTAAACCCATAGTGTGACTTCATCCATGAGAGAGCTATGGACAGAGAGAATAAACGATGCTATTACGAAGTGCATGTGATGCACGCCTGAATATGTCCCGTATAGCCAGCCTACCTACCCATCAACCCAAGAAACTGCTCATAGCTTCCTAACGTTTCCAACCTGGATTCGGGGAGACCTACAGTGACATAGTACATGTAAATAAGGGACACTCCTATTAGTAAAACACATTACATTTCGGTATCGTATGCGTTCATTTGTGGATGTCCATCATCCTTATGGTGTGATATGTTTTAAATTGCAATTCATACAATACAGTATGTCACACATTTTCTGAAATGTACAATATGTTACGAATTCCAATGAACATTAGCTAGATGGCTAATTTTGAACTTTGAACATGAACTAGGTGGTTAATGTTAGCTATGCTGGGATTAGGGCTAAGGGGTTTAAGGTTAGTGGAAGGGTTAGCTAACATGCTAAGTAGTTGCAAAGTAGTATGTAGTTGTTAATTAGCTGAAATGCTAAAGTTGTCCATGATGAGATTCAATACACGCAACATTTAGGTTGCTAGACGTTTGCGTTATATTGCCCGCCCATCAATGTCAACATCAATGACATGTTCCACTCATTTCCAGGAATGCCTGAATAAGTACATCCATTTTGTGAGGTTTATGTGTGTTTATGTATGTGTGTGAGAGAGATGTTTGAGAGCAGCAGTACAGAAGCCAGTAGCTGGTGGGTGAGCTGTTGACAGCATTGATGACAGAGACCAGGGCTGAGTAGGTTTGTCATGTCCGCCCACACAACAGTCGGCCAGGCTGAAACACTGAACAATCAGTACTGTGTCCAATTCCTACCTGCATGGCAGCACAAACCCAGAACCATTTCACCTGTTATTTACAACCTGCTAAACATTTTACAGCACAGTAGGGAGGGGAGGAGGAGAGCATGGGAGAGGAAGAGGAGAGAGGAGACACGACACCACAGCTCCTCTCTACAGAACAGATGGTAGAATGTTCCCTCCACCACGTAAGCGAGTCACATCATCAAAGAAGTGTGTGTCGTGAGAGTGGATAGATAAATCAACTGCCCAGAGAAAACAGAGTGGATAGATACATCTACTGCCCAGAGATAATCTACTGCCCAGAGAAAACAGAGTGGATAGATAAATCTACTGCCCAGAGAAAACAGAGTGGATAGATAAATCTACTGCCCAGAGATAATCTACTGCCCAGAGAAAACAGAGTGGATAGATAAATCTACTGCCCAGAGAAAACAGAGTGGATAGATAAATCTACTGCCCAGAGATAATCTACTGCCCAGAGAAAACAGAGTGGATAGATAAATCTACTGCCCAGAGATAATCTACTGCCCAGAGAAAACAGAGAGTGGATAGATAAATCTACTGCCCAGAGATAATCTACTGCCCAGAGAAAACAGAGAGTGGATAGATAAATCTACTGCCCAGAGATAATCTACTGCCCAGAGAAAACAGAGAGTGGATAGATACATCTACTGCCCAGAGAAAACAGAGAGTGGATAGATAAATCTACTGCCCAGAGATAATTTACTTCCCAGAGATAATCTACTGGTCAGAGATTTTGTATTTAATATGGATCTGCCAAGGCAGCAGCTATGCTTCCTGGGGTCCAGCAAAATTAAGGCAGTTATACCATTTTAAAAACATTACAATACATTCACAGATTTCACAACACACTGTGTGCCCTCAGGCCCCAACTCCACCACTACCACATATCTATAAAATAACAAAACCCATGCGTAAGTGTGTGTATAGAATATGTATAGAAGCTCTCTGTGTACATCCAAGGGCCAGCTGTGCTGCCCTGTTCTGAGCCAATTGCAATTTTCCTAAATTCCTCTTTGTGGCACCTGACCACACGACTGAACAGTAGTCCAGGTGTGACAAAACTAGGGCCTGTAGGACCTGCCTTGTTGATAGTGTTGTTAAGAAGGTAGAAAATAGGGCCTGTAGGACCTGCCTTGTTGATAGTGTTGTTAAGAAGGTAGAAACTAGGGCCCGTAGGACCTGCCTTGTTGATAGTGTTGTTAAGAAAGTAGAAACTAGGGCCTGTAGGACCTGCCTTGTTGATAGTGTTGTTAAGAAGGTAGAAACTAGGGCCTGTAGGACCTGCCTTGTTGATAGTGTTGTTCAGAAGGTAGAAACTAGGGCCTGTAGGACCTGCCTTGTTGATAGTGTTGTTAAGAAGGTAGAAACTAGGGCCTGTAGGACCTGTCTTGTTGGTAGTGTTGTTAAGAAGGTAGAAACTAGGGCCTGTAGGACCTGCCTTGTTGATAGTGCTGTTAAGAAGGTAGAAACTAGGGCCTGTAGGACCTGCCTTGTTGATAGTGTTGTTAAGAAGGTAGAAACTAGGGCCTGTAGGACCTGCCTTGTTGATAGTGTTGTTAAGAAGGTAGAAACTAGGGCCTGTAGGACCTGTCTTGTTGATAGTGCTGTTAAGAAGGTAGAAACTAGGGCCTGTAGGACCTGCCTTGTTGATAGTGCTGTTAAGAAGGTAGAAACTAGGGCCTGTAGGACCTGCCTTGTTGATAATGTTGTTAAGAAGGTAGAAACTAGGACCTGCCTTGTTGATAGTGTTGTTAAGAAGGTAGAAACTAGGACCTGCCTTGTTGATAGTGTTGTTAAGAAGGCAGAACAGTTTTATTATTATGGACAGACTTCTCCACATCTTAGCTACTGGGGTGAAAATGGAAAAGAGTTTCCTAGGGTCATAGGCAGAAGCCCTGTTCTGTAAGGTCGCAATGACTCACTCAGCCATGGAGCTGGAGGGGAGGGCCGAGACAGGAGGTAAGGGAACAGTGCGAGTCATGAGATGCGGAAAGGAAGGAGAGTAGGGTTCGAAGAGGCAGAATCAGGAGGGAGAAGGATTTAGCAATAGGGAAAGATGATACGATAGAAGAGGAGAGGAGAGAGTAGTGGGAGAGAGAGAGAGAGCGAAGATTACGACATCACATTACCGTCTGTGTAAGGGCTGAGTGGTTAGGGTTGGAGGAAAGGGAGACAGGAAAGGAAACTAAGTAGTGATCAGAGACCTGGAGGGGAGTTGTGGTGAGATTAGTAGGAGAACAGCCTCTAATAACGATGAGGTCAAGCAAATTGCCTGCCTTGTGAGTGGGAGGGGACTGTGAAAGTGGGAGGGGACTGTGAAAGTGGGCGGGGACTGTGAACGTGGGAGGGGACTGGGAAAGGGTGAGGTCAAAAGAGAGGCAAGGAGGAGAAAGAGAGAAATGGAAAGAAATGAATAGAAGCAGACGTCGGGAGGTTGAAGTCGCCAAATATGAAGAGCCCTGAGCCATCGTCAGGAAATGAGCTTATCAAAGTGTCAAGCTCATTGAGGAACTCTCCAAGGGAACCTGGTGGGCGATAGATGACAACAATGTTCAGCTCATTGAGGAACTCTCCAAGGGAACCTGGTGGGCGATAGATGACAACAATGTTCAGCTCATTGAGGAACTCTCCAAGGGAACCTGGTGGGAGATAGATGACAACAATGTTCAGCTCATTGAGGAACTCTCCAAGGGAACCTGGTGGGAGATAGATGACAACAATGTTCAGCTCATTGAGGAACTCTCCAAGGGAACCTGGTGGGAGATAGATGACAACAATGTTCAGCTCATTGAGGAACTCTCCAAGGGAACCTGGTGGGCGATAGATGACAACAATGTTCAGCTTCAGTGGACAAGAGACAGCGACAGCATGGAATTCAAATGAGGAGATGAACAGGTCAGAGAGGTGAGGGAGGAGATGGACAGGTGAGAGAGGAGATGGACAGGGCAGAGGAGAGGTACATGTGACGGAGGAGATGGACAGGTCAGAGAGGAGATGGACAGGTGAGAGAGGTGAGAGGAGATGGACAGGTGAGAGAGGAGATGAACAGGTCAGAGGAGAGGTACATGTGACGGAGGAGATGGACAGGTCAGAGAGGAGATGGACAGGTGAGAGAGGTGAGAGGAGATGGACAGGTGAGAGAGGAGATGAACAGGTCAGAGGAGAGGGACACGTGACGGAGGAGATGGACAGGTGGAGAGGGAGATGGACAGGTGAGAGAGGAGATGGACAGGTGGCATAGGGAGATGGACAGGTAGGAGAGGAGATGGACAGGTAGCATAGGGAGATGGACAGGTGAGAGGAGATGGACAGGTGGCATAGGGAGATGGACAGGTGAGAGAGGAGATGGACAGGTGAGAGAGGAGATGGACAACAGGTGTTATAGGGAGATGGACAGGTGAGAGAGGAGATGGACAGGTGGCATAGGGAGATGGACAGGTAAGAGAGGAGATGGACAGGTGGAAGAGGGAGAAAAGAGAAAATGTCCAGTTAGGAGAAATGAGTAGCCCTGTGCCATCACCATGACGACCAGACGCGGTAGGACTACGAGAGAAACATGTAGAGAGAGCAGCTGGATTAACAGTGCTCTCTGAGGTGATGTCTCCGTCACGGACAAAAAATCAAGGGATTGAAGGGCAGAGATGAACTCAGCGTTCTTGACCGCAGAACGGTAGTTCCAAAGGCTGCCGGAGACACAGAATTCCACGTGGGTTCTGTGCACAAGGTACACATTAGAAGGGTTGCAGCCAAGGGGCGGGGAGTGTCTGTAAAGCCTACCGGGAGAGGTGCGAACAGGAATAGAAAACACACACACGTAGTTGCAGAGTTTTTTTTCTTTATTTTTCCCGCTAGATAGAGATACACACACAATCCCAGACTTCACACAGGAGACTTCCTCATATTTCACAACAGCTGAAATAAATGCCATGTAGCGATTTTTAAACGAACATCCGAGGGCATTATGAAGGCTAACAACCTTTTCTGTGTGCTGTAAGGGATATTGCAGTTTCATACGCAGGACAGCATTGGAGTAGAAAACTATCTGAGTTTTGTGTGATGTTGTAGGTAGGCAGATCTTTGTAGCTGCTGCCGTATCATAGAGCCACTAGCCAGAGTTGCTGAAAAATGACACCAATACTTTGACTGCCTGTCTGCCTGTCTGCTTAGCCACGGTTTGCAATGATGATTAAAAAAATAACATTACATTGCTAATTAGACTGCGTGTCTGTGTCTTGCTTGTCGTGGATATGCTGCGTGGTAGCACCCGAGTGACGCAGCGGTCTAAGGCACTGCATCTCAGTGCTTGAAGGCATCACTACGGACACACTGGTTCGAATCACGGCTGTATCACAACCGGCCGTGATTGGGAGTCCCGTAAGGTGGTGCACAATTGGCCCAGCATCTTCCGGGCTTGGACAGTGCAGGCTGTCATTGTAAATAAGAATCTCTTCATAACTGCGTTGGGCCAAAAAAACAATCTACAAGTTTACACGAACATGATGGACTGTCTGTCTTGTGCATCTGAACAGATAGTTTAAAGCTTGACCTCTTTTCTATAGCCTGTATAGAGCATAATGTATGGTCTATACTTGGCATGTAGGTTTCTCACTTACGGGTGGTACCGATCTCTATATGGGGGCTGGGAATGGGCAGGGTGTATGCACCCTAAATATTGTATTATCTACTATATTAAAAAAGTGTAGTGTTTTTGGTGGATGCCAGGAGTGCCAACTGTAAAGTTTGGTGGAGGAGGAATAATGGTCTGGGGCTGTTTTTCATGGTTCGGGCCCCTTAGTTCCAGTGAAGGGAAAGCTTAACTCTTCTGCATACCTTCTAGAAGTTTCTGTTTTTCCAACTTTGTCACCTCAAAAAATCTCTCTCAATTTAGGTCACGGAGAGGCTAGCGTTTGTTCATTTAGTTGCCATGACACCCATACCTAGGAAACCAATGAAGAAATGCATTGTCCCGCTTTTAGACTGAGATTTTAGATTTTAAAAGGAGAAAATGCGTTTCTCGTCTGGCCTATTTGGATTCGTATGCAGACAACGATCAATACATGTAGTTTACACATTAAACAAATATGAAATGAAAATGCATTACTTTGATTGGTGCATTACAAAATATTTCCGTTTGATTGATTCCCTCTCGTTCAAATGTCAGTCTTGGTGCAGTAGACGTTTTATATTTAATGACCAGCAGATGGCAGTATTTACCTGATATGCGAAGCTGACACCCTCAGCTGGTCAGTGTTTTTTTATTTTATTTTATTTTTTACCTTTATTTAACTAGGCAAGTCAGTTAAGAACACATTCTTATTTTCAATGATGGCCTAGGAACAGTGGGTTAACTGCCTTGTTCAGGGGCAGAACAACAGATGTTTACCTTGTCAGCTCGGGGGATCCGATCTCTAACCACTAGGCTAACTGTCTCCCCAGTGTAATTCGTCATTGTTGGCTCGGCTGGCTAATACAGTCGTGTGCAGCACCAGGGTCTGCATTTATAAAGCGTCTCACAGTAGGAGTTGATCTAGGATCTGTTTTGCCTTCTAGATTATAAGGACGGGGGGAGGGGGGGGGGGGGGGCTGATCCTAGATCTGTAATCCTACTCTTATGGGTAAGGTCACTGACATTGTTGTCTTGTTGATCGTTGCGTTTTCCTGGAAGTCCAGCGGTTCACGGACTGTATTTAACAAGACAAGAAATGTTGTTTGTGCGAGAGAGAGGGGGGGGGGGGAGAGGGAGAGAGAGAGAGAGAGAGGGGGAGAGACAGAGAGAGAAAGAGAGAGAAAGAGGGAGAGAGAGAGAGAGAGGGAGAGAGAGAGAGAGACAGAGAGAGGGGGGGGGGAGCCTGGTATCAGCTGACAGAGAGCTTTCAGTTTTGAATAGAGGTAAATCGTCTACTTCCTGGAGTGAATTCTCATAAACGTGTTGTGTTTACAAGTACATCGCAGAATGATTGCACACAACCAATGCATACTACAATGAAGTACAAAATATTACTGGAGATTGATTCATGATGATTCACTCTTGTGCCAACCAGTAATACAGTCACAACCAATCAAGAGTCAAATGATTCATAACAACCAAAATGTCCTCATGGCTACTAATTCACATGAAGCGTATGTACACGATGCATCATTACCTCACCGTGATGGGGGAGCTCACTTCACCCAGTCAGCTAAGGTCGCCATGTCAGAGGAGCTCTTTAACCTAGAGCCACAGATACACAGATGGCTCTGCTCCTCTTACCTCTTACCAAGATAAAGGGGCTCTTACCTATTACCAAGATAAAGGGGCTCCTCTTACCTATTACAAAGATAAAGGGGCTCCACTTACCTATTACCAAGATAAAGGGGCTCCTCTTACCTCTTACCAAGATAAAGGGGCTCCTCTTGCCAAGATAAAGGGGCTCCTCTTACCAAGATAAAGGGGCTCTTACCTATTGCCAAGATAAAGGGGCTCCTCTTACCTATTACCAAGATAAAGGGGCTCCTCTTACCTATTATCAAGATAAAGGGGCTCCTCTTACCAAGGTAAAGGGGCTCCTCTTACCTATTACCAAGATAAAGGGGCTCCTCTTACCTATTACCAAGATAAAGGGGCTCCTCTTACCTATTACCAAGATAAAGGGGCTCCTCTTACCTATTATCAAGATAAAGGGGCTCCTCTTACCTATTACCAAGATAAAGGGGCTCCTCTTACCTATTACCAAGATAAAGGGGCTCCTCTTACCTATTACCAAGATAAGGGGGCTCCTCTTACCTATTACCAAGATAAAGGGGCTCATCTTACCTATTACCAAGATAAAGGGGCTCTTACCTATTACCAAGGTAAAGGGGCTCCTCTTACCTATTACCAAGATAAAGGGGCTCTTACCCATTACCAAGATAAAGGAGCTCCTCTTACATATTACCAAGATAAAGGGGCTCCTCTTACCAAGGTAAAGGGGCTCCTCTTACCTATTACCAAGATAAAGGGGCTCCTCTTACCTATTACCAAGATAAAGGGGCTCCTCTTACCTCTTACCAAGGTAAAGGGGCTCCTCTTACCTATTACCAAGATAAAGGGGCTCTTACCTATTACCAAGGTAAAGGGGCTCCTCTTACCTATTACCAAGATAAAGGGGCTCTTACCCATTACCAAGATAAAGGAGCTCCTCTTACATATTACCAAGATAAAAGGGCTCTTACCTATTACCAAGATAAAGGGGCTCATCTTACCTATTACCAAGATAAAGGGGCTCCTCTTACATATTACCAAGATAAAAGGGCTCTTACCTATTACCAAGATAAAGGGGCTCATCTTACCTATTACCAAGATAAAGGGGCTCTTACCTATTACCAAGATAAAGGGGCTCCTCTTACCTATTACCAAGATAAAGGGGCTCTTACCTATTACCAAGATAAAGGGGCTCCTCTTACATATTACCAAGATAAAAGGGCTCTTACCTATTACCAAGATAAAGGGGCTCCTCTTACCTATTACCAAGATAAAGGGGCTCCTCTTACCTATTACCAAGATAAAGGGGCTCCTCTTACCAAGATAAAGGGGCTCCTCTTACCTCTTACCAAGATAAAGGGGTTCTTACCTATTACCAAGATAAAGAGGCTCCTCTTACCAAGATAAAGGGGCTCCTCTTACCTATTACCAAGATAAAGGGGCTCCTCTTACCAAGATAAAGGGGCTCCTCTTACCTATTACCAAGATAAAGGGGCTCCTCTTACCTATTATCAAGATAAAGGGGCTCCTCTTACCAAGGTAAAGGGGCTCCTCTTACCTATTACCAAGATAAAGGGGCTCCTCTTACCTATTACCAAGATAAAGGGGCTCCTCTTACCTATTACCAAGATAAAGGGGCTCCTCTTACCTATTATCAAGATAAAGGGGCTCTTCTTACCAAGGTAAAGGGGCTCCTCTTACCTATTACCAAGATAAAGGGGCTCCTCTTACCTATTACCAAGATAAGGGGGCTCCTCTTACCTATTACCAAGATAAAGGGGCTCATCTTACCTATTACCAAGATAAAGGGGCTCTTACCTATTACCAAGATAAAGGGGCTCCTCTTACCTATTACCAAGATAAAGGGGCTCTTACCCATTACCAAGATAAAGGAGCTCCTCTTACATATTACCAAGATAAAAGGGCTCTTACCTATTACCAAGATAAAGGGGCTCATCTTACCTATTACCAAGATAAAGGGGCTCTTACCTATTACCAAGATAAAGGGGCTCCTCTTACCTATTACCAAGATAAAGGGGCTCTTACCTATTACCAAGATAAAGGGGCTCCTCTTACATATTACCAAGATAAAAGGGCTCTTACCTATTACCAAGATAAAGGGGCTCCTCTTACCTATTACCAAGATAAAGGGGCTCCTCTTACCTATTACCAAGATAAAGGGGCTCCTCTTACCTCTTACCAAGATAAAGGGGTTCTTACCTATTACCAAGATAAAGAGGCTCCTCTTACCAAGATAAAGGGGCTCCTCTTACCTATTACCAAGATAAAGGGGCTCCTCTTACCAAGATAAAGGGGCTCCTCTTACCTATTACCAAGATAAAGGGGCTCCTCTTACCTATTACCAAGATAAAGGGGCTCCTCTTACCTAATACCAACATGCCCATAAGTTATTAATGCCTCAACCTTCACCCCCATCTGGCCCCTGATAACCTTCCAGGAAGTCCCGAGCATCGAAACAGATTGTGCGGGCATGCATGTGGACCAGACTTGGAAGGCAGCGTGGCAGAGGAGAGGGGGGAATATTTTGTTTTGGGAGAACTTATTCAAGTTAGTAAATATATATTTTTTAAATGAACTATGTACTATGTATTATTAGCTAGCTATCTTGCTACAGAAACTTAGTGTGCAGACTAACTCAAATGAGCTGCTAATGTAATGTTAGCTAGTTAGCTAGCTATACACTATGTAATGTTAGCTAGTTAGCTAGCTATACACTATGTAATGTTATCTAGTTAGCTAGCTATACACTATGTAATGTTAGCTAGTTAGCTAGCTATACACTATGTAAAGTTAGCTAACTGAATTAAATATCAGTCTGTAGTGGGTCAGACCTTGAGTCAGTCTGTAGTGGGTCAGACCATATAGTCAGTCTGTAGTGGGTCAGACCATCGATTCAGTCTGTAGTGGGTCAGACCATAGAGTCGGTCTGCAGTGGGATAGACCATAGAGTCAGTCTGTAGTAGGTCAGACCATAGAATCAGTCTGTAGTAGGTCAGACGCTAGTAGAGTCAGTCTGTAGTGGATCAGACCATCAAATCAGTCTGTAGTGGATCAGACCATCGATTCAGTCTGTAGTGGGTCAGACCATAGAGTCAGTCTGTAGTGGGTAAGACCATAGAGTCAGTCTGTAGTGGGTCAGACCATAGAGTCAGTCTGTAGTGGGTCAGACCATAGAGTCAGTCTGTAGTGGATCAGACGATAGAGTCAGTCTGTAGTGGGTCAGACCATAGAGTCAGTCTGTAGTGGATCAGACGATAGAGTCAGTCTGTAGTGGGTCAGACCATAGAGTCAGTCTGTAGTGGGTCAGACCATAAAGTCAGTCTGTAGTCGGTCAGACCATAGAGTCAGTGTGTAGTGGGTCAGACCATAGATTCAGTCCGTAGTCGGTCAGACCATAGAGTCAGTCCGTAGTGGGTCAGACCATAGAGTCAGTGTGTAGTGGGTCAGACCATAGAGTCAGTCCGTAGTGGGTCAGACCATAGTATAGTTGGCATCAGTCAGTGAGGGCTCAGAATCCAACCGCTCAGATGGGTCCAACTAGCCATTTTGTTACATAGGCACTTGATTTACTGACTGGCCCCATCCCTACATCTCACAACTGAACATTGGGGCCTTAGGGCCATTACAGTGTATCTAAAATATAGACCAATTGTGTCAAATTAATCATATCATAGGCTAATGTCTATCTGTATGGCCCGGGCGCAAATTGTATACCAAATAGCCTAGACACTGGGAGGTAACACCTCTACTCAGAATATGGCAGAACTTGTAAATAAACTATGTAAGGGAACAACGTCAAGGGCAGTCAATGTCGGAATTTACCAGCGTAGCCTCATAGAACTCTCAGTGGGGGACTTCCATTCAGAGAGGGCAAGTCAGAACATGAAACCTAGGAGCCAACATTTGTCTGAGGCTTTAAAACAACTGTAAAACAGTATGGTGATTTAGTGGAGAGTACGGACTGTATTTTAGTGGAGAGTACTGACTGTATGTTAGCGGGAGAGTGGGAAATGTGTTTGAAATGGGAATGAAGCTACTTGAGTTTTTACAAGTACAGATAACATATATTAATATTATACTACCGAATAAACTAACAGTGACTCAAGACATGGAATAACCCAAAGGGTGTTGAGAAGTCAGCAGATAACTTCCTTGGCCATTCTGAGCAACACCTAGTCTTAAAATGGAGGCATGCTGGAAATGACATCACTGGGATTTCTTTAGAAGGAAGATTCTCTTTCTCTTACTATTGGTTGTGTTGTAACTGTTTACGTCTACAGACTGCAAAACCAACACCCAAAACTTCCAATGATAAGGATGCTAAAGGTAATTAGGTACTCTAACTACTGCATTACACTGATGTGTAATGTTAGAAAGTTTTGCCAGTTTGGGAACTCTGAGACGAAGTACCACGATCAGTGGTGGAGAATAAAGAGCCCCCTCCCCCCCCCAACAATGTAAAGTAGATAACTGTGCCTGATTCTGATTTGTTGATCTGTGGGTCTTCATTGAAAACCCATGTAATGACCATGTGAATTTATCTCATGAATTAGTCTGTGAAGGTCATAGACACACTGGTTGAATCAACGTTGTTTTCACGTTGAACCAACGTGGAATAGAAGTTGAATTGAAGTCTGTGCCCGACGGGAGGTCGATGATTTGCATGACACAGACGTAGCCTACGGCTTGACGTTTTTGTTTTGCATTTTGCTACAACACCACCAGTGACAGAGACAATAAGGCTGCTGGTTTGTATTGCAAAGTGACATCATGGAAAAGGTTCAGCATCTACTTCCTTGTTTGGGGACAGCGTCACATGTGTAAACGTGTAGCCACTACTATTCTGCCAGCAGCACAAAGGGTGACATCATTTTCGTATGGTAATGACCAATCCTTCAAAATAAAAACCTGCGTTTCAAAACATTGCCATGTGGATAATTCGACTCAAAAGATTTTAATCAATGTCCATTTATATTGTGCTTATAAGCAGATGCAAGAAGACAGTTATGGAAACAATTACAAATATATCGAAAAATACAATGTTCAGATTGGTATGTTTACAACATTGAGCTGTAGAGAAACAAATATTATATACATGCCGATGTAAAAGTGGGGTTGGGATTACTCAGCAGGGTCTGTAGAATCTATCTACATGGTGTTATTTACATGGAGGACTGAGGTCTAAATACCCAGCATGCCTTTCTACTCAACCCAATGCAATACACTGTAGGCCAGGAATGGGCAACTCCAGTCCTCAGAGGCCGGAGGGATGTCACACTTTTCCCCCAAACACAGCTGATTAAACTAACTGCTTTCTAATCCGAAGATCATGATTAGTTGACTATTGGAGTCAGGTGAATTAGCTGGTGCTGGGGGGGATGAGTTGCTCCTCCCTGCTGGGGCTGGGGGGGATGAGTTGCTCCTCCCTGCTGGGGCAGGGGGGGATGAGTTGCTCCTCCCTGCTGGTGCTGGGGGGGATGAGTTGATCATCTCTGCTGGGGCAGGGGGGGATGAGTTGCTCCTCCCTGCTGGTGCTGGGGGGGATGAGTTGATCATCTCTGCTGGGGCTGGGGGGGATGAGTTGCTCCTCCCTGCTGGGGCTGGGGGGGATGAGTTGCTCCTCCCTGCTGGTGCTGGGGGGGATGAGTTGCTCCTCCCTGCTGGTGCTGGGGGGGGTGAGGCCTATAAATTACATATTGACCTATAAAGAAAGAACTATTCTATGTTCAAATGTAAAAGTGGGGTTGGGATTACTCAGTAGGGTCTGTAGAATGTATTTATGGTGTTATTTCATGGAGTCCTGAGGTTTAAATACCCAGCAACACCAGGAGGGGATTAAGAAATCATAGGCCACGGGGGTAGTGGTTGACAAAAATAAATGTATTGGTTCATCAGTTTAGACTTCCCTTTTCAGCGGTAGGCATTTGCTTTCCAAACTGTATGTTTGTCCCACGATTGCAAACCGACAGCTGCAACCAACCATAAAATATCATAGAAATATAATCGATAGATGGAAGTTCCCATTCAAGTCAGGATCCATTTGTAACGCTTGTCTGTGGAGGAATAGGAGAGATCGGACCAAAGCGCAGCGTGGTACTTGTTCATGTTATTTATAAAGAAATTGAACACTGAACAAAAAACAACTACGTGAACGGACGAAACCGAAACAGTTCTGTCTGGTGCAGAATACAAACACTCAACAGAAAATAATTACCCACAACTCAAAGGGTGAAAACAGGCTGCCTAAGTATGGTTCTCAATCAGGGACGACGATTGACAGCTGCCTCTGATTGAGAACCATACCAGGCCAAACACAGAAATACCAAATTATTTAATAAAAAGCATAGACTGCCCACCCCAACTCACGCCCTGACCATACTAAAACAAAGACAAAACAAAGGAACTAAGGTCAGAACGTGACACCATTGCCAGTGTACCCATGAGTTTAACAGTTAAATTGCCAGGGCTAGAGGTTCCATAACCCTTCTATAGATTATATGTCTATAGCCACAACAAGCTGTGTATTTGATATGCATGCTGTCCAAACCGCAGCCTTCCTGACGGCAGACATACTGGTAACTACCAAAATAAAGGAAACACTTGAGTAAATGAGGAGTACAAAGTTGATGTTATGGTGTGGGGTGCATTTTTCTGTCATGGTTTAGGTCCACTAGTAGAATCTATATATTTATTCTGTAGTAAAAAATAAAATAACATTTATATTAATTACTTACCCAATCAAGGCAGGGCCCCCCAGTTACCCAAGTGGGCCCCCTACCTCCCCACCCCATCATCTGATGATTAGCAACAGGCAGTAGGCAGCCGTCAGCAGGCAGCAGGCAGTAGGCAGCAGGTAGCAGACAGCAGGCAGCAGGCAGTAGGCAGCAGGTAGCAGACAGTAGGCAGCAGGCAGCAGGCAGTAGGCAGTATCCAGCAGGTAGCAGGCGGCAGGTAGCAGGCAGTAGGCAGTAGGTAGCAGGCAGTAGGTAGCAGGCAGCAGGCAGCAGGTAGCAGGCAGCAGGTAGCAGGCAGCAGGAAGCAGGCAGCAGGCAGCAGGCAGCAGGCAGCAGGCAGTAGGCAGTATCCAGCAGGTAGCAGGCGGCAGGCAGCAGGCAGTAGGCAGTAGGTAGCAGGCAGTAGGTAGCAGGCAGCAGGCAGCAGGTAGCAGGCAGCAGGTAGCAGGCAGCAGGAAGCAGGCAGCAGGCAGTAGGCAGTATCCAGCAGGTAGCAGGTAGCAGGCGGCAGGTAGCAGGCAGTAGGCAGTAGGTAGCAGGCAGTAGGTAGCAGGCAGCAGGCAGCAGGTAGCAGGCAGCAGGTAGCAGGCAGCAGGAAGCAGGCAGCAGGCAGTAGGTAGCAGGCAGCAGGCAGCAGGAAGCAGGTAGCAGGCAGCAGGCAGCAGGCAGTAGGCAGTAGGTAGCAGGCATTAGGTAGCAGGCAGCAGGCAGCAGGTAGCAGGCAGCAGGTAGCAGGCAGCAGGTAGCAGGCAGCAGGCAGTAGGTAGCAGGCAGCAGGCAGCAGGAAGCAGGTAGCAGGCAGCAGGCAGCAGGCAGTAGGCAGCAGGTTGCAGGAAGCAGGCAACAGGCAGCAGGCAGTCTACACTCATTGAGAGCTCATAAATCCTCTTGTGGTTGGCAGTTGATTCAGGCTTCAGGTAAGACCATAGTGTAGACTGTGTTGAAGTAACAATGTTAATTTAAACCACGCGGGGCAGGCAAACGACAGGTCAAGGCAAAAAAACAAAAAACAGAAATACCTTATTCACATAAGTATTCAGACCCTTTGCTATGAGAGCTCAGGTTCATCCTGTTTCCATTGATCACCCTTAAGATGTTTCTACAACTTGATTGGAGTCCACCTGTAGTAAATTAAATTGATTGGAAATTATTTGGAAAGGCACACACGTCTATATAAGTTCCCACAGTTGTCAGTGCATGTCAGAGCAAAAACCAAGCCATGAGGTCGAAGGAATTGTCCATAGAGTTCCGAGACAGGATTGTGTCGAGGCACAGATCAGGGGAAGGGTACCAAAACATTTCTGCAGTATTGAAGGTCCCCAAGAACACAGTGGCATCCATCATTCTTAAATGAAAAAAGTTTGGAACCACCAAGACTCTTCCTAGAGCTGGCCTCCCGGCCAAACTGAGCAATCGGGGGAGAAGGGCCTTGGTCAGGGAGGTGACCAAGAACCCGATGGTCACTCTGACAGAGCTCTACAGTTCCTCTGTGGCGATGAGAGAACCTTCCAGAAGACAAACCATCTCTGCAGCACTCTACCAATCAGGCCTTTATGGTAGAGTGGCTAGATGGGAGCAACTTCTCAGTAAAAGGCACATGACAGCCCGCTTGGACTTTGCCAAAAGGCACCTTTCTCCATGAGAAACAAGATTCCCTGTTCTGATGAAACCAAGATTGCCAACTGTCACGTCATGAAGAAACCTGGCACCATCCCTACGGTGAAGCATGGCGGTTGCAGCATCATGCTGTGGGGATGTTTTTCAGCGGCAGGGACTGGGAGACTAGTCAGGATCGAGGGGAAGATTAATGGAGCAAAGTACAGAGAGATCCTTGATGAAAACTTGCACCAGAGCGCGCTCAGGACCTCAGACTGGGGTGGGGGTTCACCTTCCATCAGGACAATGACCCTAAGCACACAGCCAAGACAATGCAGGAGTGCCTTCAGAACAAGTCTCTGAATGTCCAGAGCCCGGACTAGAACCTGATCGAACATCTCTGTAGAGACCTGAAAATAGCTGTGCAGTGGTTTGACCACTCCAAAAAGACTCAGACGCCTCCAAAAGAAGTGTTCGGTCAGCTTGAATTCCACGGTCCGGTTCCCTTTATTAGTGCAATGTAAACACAAAGCTCTCCAGTTTCACCTGTCATTATTCCTGCGCCACACACAAGACTACTGCAACACTGTTTCCCCTGCCATACCCCCTCACACTAGACTACTGACATGACCCCTCACACTAGACTACTGACATGACCCCTCACACTAGACTACTGTTATAACCCCTCACACTAGACTACTGTTATAACCCCTCACACCAGACTACTGACAACCCCTCACACTAGACTACTGACATGACCCCTCACACTAGACTACTGTTATAACCCCTCACACCAGACTACTGTAACACTGTCTCCCCTGATATAACCCCTCACACTAGACTACTGACACAACCCCTCACACCAGACTACTGACAACCCCTCACACTAGACTACTGACATGACCCCTCACACTAGACTACTGTTATAACCCCTCACACTAGACTACTGTTATAACCCCTCACACTAGACTACTGACATGACCCCTCACACTAGACTACTGATATAACCCCTCACACTAGACTACTGACATGACCCCTCACACTAGACTACTGTTATAACCCCTCACACTAGACTACTGTTATAACCCCTCACACTAGACTACTGACATGACCCCTCCCACTAGACTACTGATATAACCCCTCACACTAGACTACTGATATAACCCCTCACACCAGACTACTGACAATCCCTCACACTAGACTACTGACATGACCCCTCACACTAGACTACTGTTATAACCCCTAGACTACTGTTATAACCCCTCACACTAGACTGTTGTTATAACCCCTCACACTAGACTACTGGCATAACCCCTCACACCAGACTACTGGCATAACCTGAAAATAGTATCTTCTGATCACAATTATTATGTCTCATATTTTAATGAAACTAAATCTATTAGCTTCCAAAATGTAAGTATGTAAATCTAGCTGTCGGATAACACATTCTGATTGAATGGCTTGTTTTGCACTTAGTAAAAACCGAGTGTGAATGTTGGAAAAAAAGATCTTGGTTCCTTTCTAAACATAGCAATGTGAACGCAAAGTGGACTCGGTCCACAAGATAGGTGAAGTGAACTGGCAAAAGAGTTGAGTCCTCATTGAAAGGCAGTACACTCAGAGTTCAGAGTTCACCTCAGAGTTCACCTCAGAGTTCACCTCAGAGTTCACCTCAGAGTTCACATGAAAGAGGACTGAGATTGGTTATTTTAAAGAAGATTATATGTGAAAACACCCTTACTAAACAAGCGTCATTCATATTTACAATTCCCTTATTCAAACAGATTACTTATTTACCTAGCTCTTATCAATAGCTCTTATCAAGGTGTAAATTACAGTGCATGGAAAAATGGTAGACACTTTTTCCACTTGGAACCGGTAGGTTCACTCAACCTTATTCATGGTTTCCTTGTCTGTAAAGGTGGTGGAATTAAATTAAATTAAGATAAAGTCAGAAAATGGTATATCTGTAGACACACACCCAACCACACCTTAATGTATTCGATCTCCACACAAAACGAATAGCGGGTGAATTGCACTTTATTCTCATACTTAAAATCCTTAATATGATTCTATTGATGTACCCGTCTGTCAATCTAAGTAACATAAAAAATAATCCCCATCAAAATCCGTCTAAGGTAGAGATGGTTGTGTCTCAATGCACAGCATCCGCCTATGCTGGCCTTCTGCATCTGCGGTGGAAGGTGGCCAAGCTACAGCGGTGTTTGTCAGACCAGTAGAGAACCCATTTGCGGTGGAAGGTGGCCGAGCTACAGCGGAGTTTGTCAGACCAGGAGAACCCATCTGCGGTGGAAGGTGGCCGAGCTACAGCGGAGTTTGTCAGACCAGGAGAACCCATCTGCGGTGGAAGGTGGCCGAGCTACAGCGGAGTTTGTCAGACCAGGAGAACCCATCTGCGGTGGAAGGTGGCCGAGCTACAGCGGAGTTTGTCAGACCAGTAGAGAACCCATTTGCGGTGGAAGGTGGCCGAGCTACAGCGGAGTTTGTCAGACCAGGAGAACCCATCTGCGGTGGAAGGTGGCCGAGCTACAGCGGAGTTTGTCAGACCAGGAGAACCCATCTGCGGTGGAAGGTGGCCGAGCTACAGCGGAGTTTGTCAGACCAGGAGAACCCATCTGCGGTGGAAGGTGGCCGAGCTACAGCGGAGTTTGTCAGACCAGGAGAACCCATCTGCGGTGGAAGGTGGCCGAGCTACAGCGGAGTTTGTCAGACCAGTAGAGAACCCATTTGCGGTGGAAGGTGGCCGAGCTACAGCGGAGTTTGTCAGACCAGGAGAACCCATCTGCGGTGGAAGGTGGCCGAGCTACAGCGGAGTTTGTCAGACCAGGAGAACCCATCTGCGGTGGAAGGTGGCCGAGCTACAGCGGAGTTTGTCAGACCAGTAGAGAACCCATTTGCGGTGGAAGGTGGCCGAGCTACAGCGGAGTTTGTCAGACCAGGAGAACCCATCTGCGGTGGAAGGTGGCCGAGCTACAGCGGAGTTTGTCAGACCAGGAGAACCCATCTGCGGTGGAAGGTGGCCGAGCTACAGCGGAGTTTGTCAGACCAGGAGAACCCATCTGCGGTGGAAGGTGGCCGAGCTACAGCGGAGTTTGTCAGACCAGTAGAGAACCCATTTGCGGTGGAAGGTGGCCGAGCTACAGCGGAGTTTGTCAGACCAGGAGAACCCATCTGCGGTGGAAGGTGGCCGAGCTACAGCGGAGTTTGTCAGACCAGGAGAACCCATCTGCGGTGGAAGGTGGCCGAGCTACAGCGGAGTTTGTCAGACCAGTAGAGAACCCATTTGCGGTGGAAGGTGGCCGAGCTACAGCAGAGTTTGTCAGACCAGGAGAACCCATCTGCGGTGGAAGGTGGCCGAGCTACAGCGGAGTTTGTCAGACCAGTAGAGAACCCATTTGCGGTGGAAGGTGGCCAAGCTACAGCGGAGTTTGTCAGACCAGGAGAACCCATCTGCGGTGGAAGGTGGCCGAGCTACAGCGGAGTTTGTCAGACCAGTAGAGAACCCATCTGAGGTGGAAGGTGGCCGAGCTACAGCGGAGTTTGTCAGACCATGAGACATCCCGAAAATCGGTCTTATTACCAAAAAAAACTGTCTGTAGCACCCAAACGGTTTGGCCTACAAAAACAAATATGACTTCTCTATTGGAAAGATAAAACTCTCGCGAACACGATGGTGTTCTCTGTTTTGCTCAAGTGGCACGGGACTCGTCTAAAGGTAACCAACCCATACAAACGAATGGCATTATGAGGGGGTAGTTTTGTGCCAACAAAAATAAGTGGTTAAATATATGTCCGAAAATATTTCTCATAGATATTGGAGAGACACATCAAAACCTTTTTCCTTCAGATTTATTTTTGGATTGTCATTTTAGCCATTTATAAACGTGTTAGTCATTGTGTTTCTAAAAACATTTTGAGACTTTGAACATTATACACACTATTTTAACTGCAATGATGAAAAAATATGAAATTGCACAAAATAAAGATAGAAAGGAATTGATATGTTGTTGTTGAATATCTTCTGATAATAGCGCTGATGCACTACGTTGCACTACGTTTGACCAGAGCCCCATTTCGAACACACTATGGTGCATCATAAAAGAGCCCCATTTGGAACACATAATAGTGCATAATAAAAGAGCCCCATTTGGAACACATGATAGTGCATCATAAAATAGCCCCATTTGGAACACATGATAGTGCTTCATAAAATAGCCCCATTTGGAACACATTATAGTGCATGATAAAAAAATAACCATTTGGAACACACTATTGTGCATCATAAAAGAGCCCCATTTGGAACACACTATAGTGCATCATAAAAGAGCCCCATTTGGAACACACTATAGTGCATCATAAAAGAGCCCCATTTGGAACACACTATAGTGCATCATAAAAGAGCCCCATTTGGAACAACACTATAGTGCATCATAAAAGAGCCCCATTTGGAACACACTATAGTGCATCATAAAAGAGCCCCATTTGGAACACACTATAGTGCATCATAAAAGAGCCCCATTTGGAACACACTATAGTGCATCATAAAAGAGCCCCATTTGGAACACACTATAGTGCATCATAAAAGAGCTCATGGAAAGCGCTCAGGAAAAGGAGTGCTGATCAGGGCCCTATTCAAAAAGGGTCTCAGGAAAAGGAGTGCTGATCTAGAATCCATTTTTCCTTTTAGATCATAATGAATATGACTATATGGACAGGGAGAACCTGATCCTAGATCATAATGAATATGACTATATGTACAGGGAGGACCTGATCATAATGAATATGACTATATGTACAGGGAGGACCTGATCCTAGATCATAATGAATATGACTATATGGACAGAGAGGACCTGATCCTAGATCATAATGAATATGACTATATGGACAGGGAGGACCTGATCCTAGATCATAATGAATATGACTATATGGACAGAGAGGACCTGATCCTAGATCATAATGAATATGACTATATGGACAGGGAGGACCTGATCCTAGATCATAATGAATATGACTATATGGACAGGGAGGACCTGATCCTAGATCATAATGAATATGACTATATGGACAGGGAGGACCTGATCCTAGATCATAATGAATATGACTATATGTACAGGGAGGACCTGATCCTAGATCATAATGAATATGACTATATGGACAGGGAGGACCTGATCCTAGATCATAATGAATATGACTATATGGACAGGGAGGACCTGATCCTAGATCATAATGAATATGACTATATGGACAGAGAGGACCTGATCCTAGATCATAATGAATATGACTATATGGACAGGGAGGACCTGATCCTAGATCATAATGAATATGACTATATGGACAGGGAGGACCTGATCCTAGATCATAATGAATATGACTATATGGACAGGGAGGACCTGATCCTAGATCATAATGAATAAGATGATATGGACAGAGAGGACCTGATCCTAGATCATAATGAATATGACTATATGGACAGGGAGGACCTGATCCTAGATCATAATGAATATGACTATATGTACAGGGAGGACCTGATCATAATGAATATGACTATATGGACAGGGAGGACCTGATCCTAGATCATAATGAATATGACTATATGGACAGGGAGGACCTGATCCTAGATCATAATGAATAAGATGATATGGACAGGGGGAGGACCTGATCCTAGATCATAATGAATATGACTATATGGACAGGGAGGACCTGATCCTAGATCATAATGAATATGACTATATGGACAGGGAGGACCTGATCCTAGATCATAATGAATATGACTATATGGACAGGGAGGACCTGATCCTAGATCATAATGAATAAATTGATATGGACAGGGGGAGGACCTGATCCTAGATCATAATGAATATGACTATATGGACAGGGAGGACCTGATCCTAGATCATAATGAATAAGATGATATGGACAGAGAGGACCTGATCCTAGATCATAATGAATATGACTATATGGACAGGGAGGACCTGATCCTAGATCATAATGAATATGACTATATGGACAGGGAGGACCTGATCATAATGAATATGACTATATGGACAGGGAGGACCTGATCCTAGATCATAATGAATAAGATGATATGTACAGGGGGAGGACCTGATCCTAGATCATAAGGAATATGACTATATGGACAGGGAGGACCTGATCCTAGATCATAATGAATATGACTATATGGACAGGGAGAACCTGATCCTAGATCATAATGAATAAGATGATATGTACAGGGGGAGGACCTGATCCTAGATCATAATGAATATGACTATATGGACAGGGAGGACCTGATCCTAGATCATAATGAATATGACTATATGGACAGGGAGGACCTGATCCTAGATCATAATGAATATGACTATATGGACAGAGAGGACCTGATCCTAGATCACAATGAATATGACTATATGGACAGGGAGGACCTGATCCTAGATCATAATGAATAAGATGATATGCACAGGGGGAGGACCAGATCCTAGATCAGCACTCACTACTCTGAGATGATTTATGAGTATGGGTCTAGAGCTGGCTGGCTGAATCACATCCTGAATCAATAAATCCTGGATCAATAAATCCTGGATCAATAAATCCTGGATCAATAGATCCTGAATCAATAGATCCTGGATGTGGTATTTCTGTTAAAAAAAATAATTGTACTTGGAATATTTTAACAAATCTGAATAAATGATCTACACATTTTCAGTGTCATTAAAGTATGTTCAATTGTCTATTTTAACTGTACCCTGTCTGGAGGTATGTGTACAATCAGGGGGTCAATATCTTACGGATCTGGGTCAAATGTCTTTTCTTGAAATCCCCTTTTCTAAGCTCACTTTATTTTCCTAGCGGTAGATTTGAAAGCATCGATGACATGGAAAAAAAAGTTGTCTGGAGTAAGCAAATACAGTATTTGAGTTGCGTTTAAACTTTATGTCAGGTTTCCAAAGGTCATATAGATTGTAAACAAATTATTTGCAAACATAGGAGTTAATAAATAACCTCATCATCAGGTCACATGGGTAATCATGTTGCTGAATGGTCCCCTGCCAGTCAGTTTATGACATGGGTTTACTCACTACAGTTGACAGTTGGGAGTTGAGGACAATTTTGCTTCCTATTCCAAACCAAAGTCCTCTAACCTCAACAGAAGTGGAAGTTCCTCAGATGAGGAAGGGGAGGACCATTTCATAAAAATCACGTCGCCAAATAACTGATTAACACACACTATTTTGCGATGAAGGTCTACAGTAGTCTCAACAACACTCTGTAGGGTGGCACCATGGTGTAGCCGTAGGATAACTAACTTCGTCCTCCTCTGGGTACATTGACTTCAATACAAAACCTAGGAGGCTCATGGTTCTCACCCCCTTCCATAGACTTACACAGTAATTACGACAACTTCCAAAGGACTTCCTCCAGCCTATCAGAGCTCTTGCAGCATGAACTGACATGTTGTCCACCCAATCAAAGGATCAGAGAATTAATGTAGTACATAAGCTACAGCTAGACAGCACTGTAGTGCGTAAACTGTGGTGAGTAGTTGACTCAAAGAGAAAGACAACAGTTGAACAAATTCATGTCTTCCAAAATTTAGGAGAAGCAAGAGAAAGAGTGTCAGTTTCACTTTCAGTTTAACTTACTTTGCTAGCCAATGCAGCTAGCTAGTTTAGCCTACTGAACCACCCTGCTCAAACAGAGGGATGCTATGTTAGCCAGCTGGCTATAACAGAGGGATGCTACCGACTGTACACAAACGTTACTGCATGATTGTAGCAAGTTTACTAACGTGTTAGTTATATTAGCTATGCTGACTAGGACGTTTTTTTTTAGCTAATATGGTGACAACAATGTAGGCTGTGTGTAACGGTTTGGCTTGGAAAGGTTTTTTCGCCTGGTCACATACAGCTGATGTGTTTTGCATAGAAGTCCACAAGCGAAGGGAAGAGAAGGAATACAACGTGGCTGTTATGAGGGTGAACTGTGTTTACCCGTTATCAGGGGTGTATTCATTCCGCTGATTCTGTTAAAACGTTTCTTAAACGGAAGCAAACAGAACAATGTCCAATAGAAACTCTGGTTTGCAACTGTTGGACTAATGATTACACCCTATATCAGCTAGATGCAGTTAAGAGTGTGCAAGGAGGTATTGAATGGCACTGTCTGTCAACAGAAGTACCCAGGTATTTTATGATATGGAAAGAAGAACAACATCTGTTGATGACAATAGAAGAAATCAAAACATTTATTGACATTATATTCAAACAAATAAGTAAATCTTAAATCACCAAACAAACTTAAAACAGACAGCATAAAATGATTTTCAAACAATAAGCAAATATTAAATCACCTAACAAACTTGACAGCATAAAATTATTTCCAAACAGATAAGCATAAATCAATCAACAAACAAATTTAAAACAGACAGCATAAAATACCCTGACGATTAGAATCAAACGTTTAATAACAGATTTTTTTTTTAGTCTCTATTTTAGGCTACATGTTGGTTTGCTATCCTGTCTTCTCTTTACTCCAAATGTTCTGTTTCGGCTTCCCGGCCCGTTTTCATTTTCCCGGCCTAAATAATCCAATAGGGCGGTGGTATATATCTCTTAGACTATGGACAAATACCCACCAGCGTCCCGCGGCGTAGAAGGCAGTCTCTGTTGAAGGAGCGTCCAGAAAGATACTCCGGTCCGAGAGTAGCCTAGCTCCGGGCATGGGCGTGTGAGGTCCATATTGGCTTTGCGTTATTGTAACAAACTTTTCACATTGCAACGACCGCAACACATTTCCCGTTAAGGCATAATGATCCAATTTCGATCCACTTTACTATCAAAGTCAGCTACTGTATCCATTTCACTTGATTTTCGGATCCGTTGAGATTTTAGCTCGCATATCCGCCAGGATGTATTTCAGGTTGAACAGGTCTCCGATTTTACGCAGATGGTGCGCACATTCCATGATGGCTTTCTGATCTGAAAACCCAGGAAATAAAAGTATTTTTAGCTACATAGCCTACGAAAGATACAGGTGGACAGAGGAAGGCGACATTGACTTGGGAAAATTAGTTCATATGGAGTATAATTAGAGATAAATCAGTCAAATGTTGCTTACCTTTGTTTGGTACGGTCTCTTTCTGGCTCTCAGTTCTTTTCAGTGAGGATTTTCTTGATTCGAGCTTCATGGCTGCGTTTTGCGGCTTGCTTCTATTATAGCTGTATAGTTGTTCGTATAGCTTTGAGTAGGCTATAGCTCAGTGTGACTCCTAGACAGCAGTAAGCTAAATCAGAAGTGAGTACAGTATATCTTGTTGCTGATTGAGATAATAATAGTAAGGAGCCGATCTCTGCCTTTATAGAATGTGGGCGGTCCGGGACACGTTACGGCGGGGGTTTCTTCAACGTCACCGCTCTAAATAGCACTTCCCTGTTTCTACAGCCCTGTGTGTGTGTGTGTGTGTGTGTGTGTGTGTGTGTAGGCTACACGATTACCGTTCTCCTAGCAGCAGGATATTATGCTGGCAGTACGAGCGCAGCAAAAACGTTCTACACTTGTAGTACAGCTGTTAATCACAGCATTCAAACACCTTTGAATTTAATTTTCAAAAATTTATAATTTTAGACATTATTATTTTTTTTTTATCTTGTATTATTTATAACAGCGTTCCTTTAGAAAGTGTACACGTTGAAAACTATTGAATTTGGATCTATTTAAAATACACTTATTTTAATCAAATACAAATATATATTTAGATTAGGTATTAGGTTAGATAGGTTTACTCCATAGAGTCTGCGAAATGTAAATTGGTCTCGTGCTGCCCACCCCGTTGAATACAGAGTACTGAGGAGTCCTTACTCCACCCATTCTATTCACTGTAAATACAATAAATACACTGTATGTGAATTACAGCCCAATAAAGATCATCAAGGACAACAACCACCCGGAGCCACTGCCTGTTTACCCCGCTATCATCCAGAAGGCAGAGGTCAGAAACAGGTGCATCAAAGCTGGGACAGAGAGAGACTGAAAAATAGCTTCTATCTCAAGGCCATCAGACTGTTGAACAGCCACCACTAACATTGAGTGGCTGCTGCCAACACACTGACTCAACTCCAGCCACTTTAATAATGGAAAAATTGATGTAAGAACTGTATCACTAGCCACTTTAAACAATGCCACTTCTTATAATGTTTACATACCCTACGTTACTCATCTCATATGTATATACTGCACTCGATACCTACCATCTACTGCATCTTGCCTATGCCGTTCTGTACCATCACTCATTCATATATCTTTATGTACATATTCTTTATCCCCTTACACTTGTGTGTATAAGGTAGTAGTTTTGGAATTGTTAGCTAGATTACTTGTTGGTTATTACTGCATTGTTGGAACTAGAAGCACAAGCATTTCGCTACACTCGCATTAACATCTGCTAACCATGTGTATCTGACAAATAAGATTTGATTTGATATATTGGTTTATATTCTATATGCCGGTGTAAAAGTGGGGTTGGCATTATTCTGCATATAAATGACATATTGATTTATAAAGGAAAAGCTATTCTACATTACTCAGCAGGGTCTGTAGAATCTATATATGGTGTTATTTTATGGAGGACTGAGGTCTAAATACCCAGCATGCCTTTCTACTCAACCTACTCCATTGGTCACAATGTAGCCAAGGGAGGTGCGACAACGACGTGATTTTGGGGGTGTGGCAACGCGAGACTAGTCCCAATGGCTTATGGAGAAAATACTATTATTCTATGTTCAAATATAAAAGTGGGGTTGGGAATGCTCAGTAGTGTCTGCAGAATCTATATATGGTGTTATTTTATGGAGGACTGAGGTCTAAATACCCAGCATGCCTTTCTACTCAACCCACGCCATTGGTCCCCAACGCAATACACTGTATTTGAAACACCAAAGACATTTTGTTGGGGGCTGTAGATAAAAGAGAGACCCTATCAACAACACTCAGGTTAAACTACTTCCATTCTGTACAGTCACCACTATCAATTTCATACAATGTTACAGTTTAATTCATGGTCTAACAAACTATGATAAATTCGTTCATTTCAATCAAATAAACCCATTAGTGATGGGCACCATTATGGAAAATCTATATATCAATATGTTGCATTTTTCGATTCGATATTTTGAAATTAAAATCGGTTTGTAGAAAATATATTGCGGCTGTGTTGAATGTTCACAGACAACATGCTTGCGGATTGCACATTGGGCCAGGTGTCTTCTGGTAGTACAAACCTACCTAACCAGATCGAATACAATCGAAAGCCCATCCACAGTTGATGGCCCATCAGCAGGCAATAAGTATGCTAAATTTCGTTTTAATGTTCGTTTTTGTTCAAGTATGCTAATCACTGAATGAAAGTGCTGATCAGAGCGGGATTAATGCACGTGCTTAGCCGTGGGGGGCCCAAGAGGAGGAAAAAACAATTACAATGACACATACAACACAATTATAATATTACAATGTAGGAAACAGTTTTTTTTGGAATGTTTAGCAAATGTCTAACAATTCAAACGGCAGCTGCAGCGTAGCCTAGTGGTTAGAGGGTTGGACCAGTAACCGAAAGATCGAATCCCTTGAGCTGACAAGGTAAAAATCTGTTGTTCTGCCCCTGAACAAGGCAGTTAACCCACTGTTCCTAGGCCGTAAGAATTTGTTCTTAACTGATTTGCCTAGTTAAATAAAGGTAAAATAAAGAAAGAAATAAAACAACTGAAATATCACATTTACATAAGAATTCAGACCCTTTACTCAGTACTTTGTTGAAGCACATTTGGCAGTGATTACAGCCTCCAGTCTTCTTGGGTAATGACACTACAAGCTTGGCACACCTGTATTTGGGGAGTTTCTCCCATTCTTCTCTGCAGATCCTCTCAAGCTCTGTCAGGTTGGATGGAAGTCACATGGAAGCAAACTGAAACATATCAACATATCAACTTTCCCACAGTAAAGTTTATGAAATGCTGTGCCGTTATGCTTTAATTTAAATGTTATAGGCCTTTTAACTTGCAGGGATGAGCACTCTTTCATGTTTTATAGGCTAACCCTGACTTTCTCAGTCTTCTATTTCTGTCATATTAGCCGCTATCAGTATGGACCGTCAATAGGCCTAATAACAACACATATTAAACGGTCAAATGTACTGTTAGTTCTCTTTAGTTAGCCTACATTATCATTCCATATAATTACATTGTTTCATTTACCTTCATTTGCTTCCTCTGTAAACGTCATCACGGTTATGTGGTTGTTGCTGAGGATCATTCATCACAGTTGACAGGCTAATTAAATCGTTACCGAGCGGAGCGCAGACAAAGCCGTAAAGAGTTTGAACCCGACGTAATGCCGCAATACTTGTCTGTGTCATCACACAGTTCCATGGATAGGGCAGGCAATTGACGAGGATATAGCCTGCTATTGTACATTATTCTACCTTTTATAATTCTATAAACACTAAACATTACCATTGGTTTATAAGAACTGAATATGACAATTATCAGAATGAATAAAAACAACTTTAGAACGCAAAGGCTCTCCTAACCTGTTTTAAAAAAAAATATTCATACATACTTCCCTAAACCTAAATAATCCACAAGATCAGAATATTTTTAAATCTACCAGTTGGTGCTGAAACTAGGGGCAACTCAATATTTGGAAGGTTTTTCCTAATGTTTTGTACACTCCGTGTATTTATTCGGCTTTCTTTCATTGATCCCTAATACCCTGAACCAGTTCTCTACATGTATTCTAGTCTTTCGACGAATTTCTTATTAAAGGTATACCATATTTAAAGGGATGGCTTAAGATACATGTGCTGAAAACGCTATTGAATGAAAACTCCATGCAAAAAATCTGTTGGCCAGCAAGTGGGAGGTTTTTTTAGCAGTTGATTTAAATGTATTGAGCACGCCCAAGGGAACCACGCATGCAAAGCCTGTTAAGCACCTCCATAAATTGCGTCGGAATACCAACTACTGAGGAAATTACGCTCTTCTATGTTGGGAATCGGGCCAGAAGAGCGTTTCGAAACAGATACATGCTTCAGAATGCTGTGGGTATTTTAATAAGCTGTTGGAACCGTGTTACTTCTTTAAACGTAAGACATGTCACGTGAATGGCGTGACATCAGGTTCCGTGGTATTTCAGAGGGGAAACTAAACGGAAACCAACTGTGGCTATAATGTATCTTGCAATACCTTTAACTGTAAACACTTCACGTTAATGGTGTGCTTTGGTATTTCAGAGGAAAAACAAAACCGATGACATCCTTAAAATAAATATGGATAAAGTTGAAACTTCCAAAGCACTCCATACTTTATCATTAAAATTAATTATTTATAAACATTTCTGCTCATCTAAAATGTCTTATTTTTTTATACTGAACAAAAATATAAAATGTAACAATTTCAAAGATTTTACTGAGTTACAGTTCATATAAGGAAATCAGTCAATTTAAATAAATTCATTAGGTCCCAATCTTTGGATTTCACATGGGCCCACCCACTGTAGAGTCATGCCCACTCAATCAGAATGATTTTTCCCCACAAAAGGGCTTTTTTACAGACGGAAATACTCCTCAAACACCCCCTCCCTCCCCCGGCTGACAATCCTGCAGGTGAAGAAGCCGTATGTGGAGGTCCTGTGGTTGTCAGCGGTTGTCAGTTGGACGTAGTGCCAAATTCTCTAAAACGACATTGGAGGCAGCTTATGGTAGAGAAATTAACATTAAATTCTCTGGAAACAGCTCTGGTGGACATTCCTGCACTCAGCATGCCAATTACACACTGGCATTGTGTTGTGTGACAAAACCGCACATTTTAGTGGCCTTTTTTTGTACCCAGCACAAGGTGCACCTATGTAATGATAATGCTTTTGAATCAGCTTCTTGATATGCCACACCTGTCAGGTGGATGGATTAGCTTGACAAAACATAAAATGCTTACTAACAACGTTGTAAACAAATTTGTGCACAAAATTTGAGAGAAATAAATAAGCTTTTTGTGCATATAGAACATTTCTGGGATGAAACATGTTTATGATTTGGTTCAGTGTAAAATACCAGGTTTAGAGCAGTGAACTGGACAGCAATATTCAGGCTATGCATATGCACATTTCATGTACAGTACAATGCAACTACATGTAGACTAATACCATAGAACTAATCCAACTCAGCTTTCAAATACAGTTGTCTTCCAAGGAGTCTCTATGACATGAGTCTCTATGACACGAGTCTCTTTGACACGAGTCTCTTTGACATGAGTCTTTTTGACATGAGTCTCTCTGACATGAGTCTTTATGACATGAGTCTCTTTGACATGAGTCTCTTTGACATGAGTCTCTATGACATGAGTCTCTTTGACATGAGTCTCTTTGACACGAGTCTCTTTGACATGAGTCTCTTTGACATGAGTCTCTTTGGCATGAGTTTCTTTGACATGAGTCTTTTTGACAGGGGTCTCTGACACAGGTAAGTATCACATTTGGTCAGATAAGGGTGACAGATAATAGGGTGACATATACAGGGTGACAGATACAGGGTGACGAATACAGGGTGACGGATACAGGGTGACAGATGCAGGGTGGCAGATACAGGGTGACGGATACAGGGTGACGGATACAGGGTGACGGATACAGGGTGACAGATACAGGGTGAAGGATACAGGGTGAAGGATACAGGGTGACGGATACAGGGAGACGGATACAGGGTGACAGATACAGGGTGATGGATACAGGGTGACGGATACAGGGTGACGAATACAGGGTGACAGATACAGGGTGACGAATACAGGGTGACGAATACAGGGTGACAGATACAGGGTGACAGATACAGGGTGACAGATACAGGGTGACGGATACAGGGTGACGGATAATAGGGTTGGTTCAAATAAGGAGTCAAAGTTTGAAAGGCAAAGCAACGATTTTATAATATTCCTAAAATAATAATCACATTTCCAGTGAAAAATAAAACCTGTTTACTGTATTCTGCCGGACAAAGGCTCTATTATCTGATTAATGTAGTATGTCGTTTTCCTGACACAAGAACAAGACAGTTGATCAGAATATATCATGGTGTGTCAGAAATTGCTGTCTAGACAGAAAAAGAACTGAAGTCAGATTTTGCAGTAACAAAATAAATGTAGTTACTGCGTTTTGCCTTTGGAGGGCAGTATTAAAAGTCTTATTGTACAACAGGGACAGTTGATTAGCAGTACCTTGCCAGTTAGCATTGATGCTAACAGCAAAACGAAACAACATTCCTTTGATGATTGTTATTATTTGCATGATTCTGTATGATTCTATATGATTCTATATGATTCTATATGAACAAGAGGTTATGACTGCATGTTTGATATGATTCTATATGAACAAGAGGTTATGACTGCATGTTTGTCCTCTTCTAAAATCCAGAGTAAAACTATGAACAGTAGTTATACTAAACTATACAATATACTATACAACCTCTATACAATACTAAACTATACTATACAATACTAAACTATACTATTTACTGTATATTGATAACGGATGTACAGTGCCTTCAGAAAGTATTCAGACCCCTGGACTTTTTCCACATTTTGTTAGGTTACAACCTTATTCTAAAATGGATTAAATATTTATTTTTCCCCCTCATCAATCTACACACAATACCCATCTACAACAATCTACACACAATACCCATCTACACCAATCTACACACAATACCCATCTACACCAATCTACACACAATACCCATCTACAATCCACAATACCAATCTACACCAATCTACACACATACCCATCTACACACAATACCCACATTTTTTTTAACATAAATATTCATACTCTTTACTCAGGACTTTGTTGAAGCACCTTTGGCAGCGATTACAGCCTTGAGGCTTCTTGGGTATGACGCTACAAGCTTGGCACACCTATATTTGGGGAATTTCTCCCATTCTTCTCTGCAGATCCTCTCAAGCTCTGTCAGGTTGGATGGGGAGTGTTGCTGAACAGCTATTTTCAGGTCTCTCCAGAGATTTCCGATTGGTTTCAAGTCCGGGCTCTGGCTGGGCCACTCGAGGACATTCAGAGACTTGTCCCAAAGCCACTCCTGCGTTGTCTTGGCTGTGTGCTTAGGGTTGTTGTCCTGTTGGAAGGTGAACCTTCACCCCAGTCTGAGGTCCTGAGTGCTCTGGAGCAGGTTTTCATCAAGGGTCTTTCTGTACTTTGCTCCTTTCATCTTTCCCTTGATCCTGACTAGTCTCCCAGTCCCTGACGCTGAAAAACATCCCCACAGCATGATGCCGCCACCACCATGCTTCACCGTAGGGATGGTGACAGGTTTCCTCCAGACGTAACGCTTGGAATTCAGGCCAAAGAGTTCAAACTTGGTTTCATGAGAACAGAGAATCTGGTTTCTCATGGTCTAAGAGTCTTTAGGTGCCTTTTGGCAAACTCCTCCAAGCAGGCTGTCATGTGCCTTTTACTGAGGAGTGGCTTCCTTCTAGCCACTCTACCATAAAGGCCCGATTAGTGGAATACTGCAGAGATGGTTGTCCTTCTGGAAGGTTCTCCCATCTCCACAGAGGAACTCTGGAGCTCTGTCAGAGTGACCATCGGGTTCTTGGTCACCTCCCTGACCAAGGCCCTTCTCCCCCGATTGCTCAGTTTGGCCGGGCAGCCAGCTCTAGGAAGAGTCTTGGTGGTTCCAAACTTCTTCCATTTAAGAATGATGAAGGACACTGTGTTCTTGGGAACCTTAAATTCTGCAGAAATGTTTTGGTACCCTTCCCCAGATCTGTGCCTTGACACAATCCTGTCTCGGAGCTCTACGGACAATTCCTTCAACCTCATGGCTTGGTTTTTGCTCTGACATGCACTGTCAACTGTGGGACCTTATATAGACATGCGTGTGCCTTTCCAAATCATGTCCAACCAATAGAATTTACCACAGGTGGACTCCAATCAAGTTGTAGAAACATCTCAAGGATGATCAATGGAAACAGGATGCACCTGAGCTCAATTTCGTGTCTCATAAGGTATTTAAAAAATATTTTTCATCCTGAATTCGCAAAAAAAAATCTAAAAACCTGTTTTCACTTTGTCATTATGGGATATTGTGTGTAGATTTCTGAGGATTTTAAAAATGTATTTAATACATTTTAGAATAAGGCTGTAACATAACAAAATGTGGGGGGAAAAAATCAAGGGGTCTGAATACTTTCTGAATGCACTGAAATCCTGCACAGTACAGTACAGCACCACCGCCTGAGTAGGTCAGCCATATTAAAAACATCATCATGAGGTGACGTCATAAAAAAGTAAAACAAGTGAAACAAGTGAAAGTCTCTCTTGTCCAAGACGCTTCTGTCGTTCCATGGTCTGGTTTTGGCACGCTGTATGACATAGATCCATCCCAGACCAAATTATCTCTGGGGGGGGGAGAGAATAACCCTGCAATGTTAGCCCAACATGTCTGTCTGCCTCCTTCGAATATGTAAAAAAAAAAATTGGGACATTTCTCCATTGTAGTTAGGTCACCTTGGAGTTGTGTAAGATATGTCTGTGTAGTACATCAGCCATACTGAAATCCCGTGTTTAACCCTGTATGTTTATCCATTGTACGTCAACCAGACTGACGTATTCATTCTAGGGGTGTCAGGTTACACGTCAACCAGACTGAAGTATTCATTCTAGGGGTGTCAGGTTACACGTCAACCAGACTGAAGTATTCATTCTAGGGGTGTCAGGTTACACGTCAACCAGACTGAAGTATTCATTCTAGGGGTGTCAGGTTACACGTCAACCAGACTGACTCATGAGTTCTATGGGTGTCAGGTTACACGTCAACCAGACTGAAGTATTCATTCTAGGGGTGTCAGGTTACACGTCAACCAGACTGACGTATTCATTCTAGGGGTGTCAGGTTACACGTCAACCAGACTGACTCATGAGTTCTATGGGTGTCAGGTTACACGTCAACCAGACTGACTCATGAGTTCTATGGGTGTCAGGTTACACGTCAACCAGACTGACGTATTCATTCTAGGGGTGTCAGGTTACACGTCAACCAGACTGACTCATGAGTT
Organism: Oncorhynchus clarkii lewisi; assembly: GCF_045791955.1. Taxonomy (NCBI): domain Eukaryota; kingdom Metazoa; phylum Chordata; class Actinopteri; order Salmoniformes; family Salmonidae; genus Oncorhynchus; species Oncorhynchus clarkii. Next base: position 2,831,185 of record NC_092152.1, on the reverse strand, counting down.
CTATGGGTGTCAGGTTACACGTCAACCAGACTGACTCATGAGTTCTATGGGTGTCAGGTTACACGTCAACCAGACTGACTCATGAGTTCTATGGGTGTCAGGTTACACGTCAACCAGACTGACTCATGAGTTCTATGGGTGTCAGGTTACACGTCAACCAGACTGACATATTCATTCTATGGGTGTCAGGTTACACGTCAACCAGACTGACACATGAGTTCTTTGTATGTCCAGTCGATATGTCTGTTGAGTCATACAGAGGTCCGTTGTTTCCTGATGACAAGCTGCACGGGGCCTTTGCTGACAGTCTTGATAATGTTCCAGGCGTCGTAATGCATGAGGCCCTGCAGCGAGCTCCCGTTCACCTCCAGTACCTCATCCCCCACGTCCACCACCCGCGACAGCTCCGCAGCACCACCTAGAGGATGGGAGGAGAACATGGTTAGTCAAAATAATAAGCCAATATAAGGGGTAATACTGTACATGCTTATGACAAGTCTTATAATGTATTATAACGTTATCATAATACTGGTTGGCTTTAAAGGGATACTTTAGGACTTTGGCTACTTCCCCAGAGTCAGATGAACTAATGGATACTTCCCCAGAGTCAGATGATCTAATGGATACTTCCCCAGAGTCAGATGAACTAACGGATAATTCCCCAGAGTCAGATGATCTAATGGATACTTCCCCAGAGTCAGATGAACTAATGGATACTTCCCCATAGTCAGATGAACTAATGGTTACTTCTCCAGAGTCAGATGAACTAATGGATACTTCCCCAGAGTCAGATGAACTAATGGATACTTCCCCAGAGTCAGATGATCTAATGGATACTTCCCCAGAGTCAGATGAACTAATGGATACTTCCCCAGAGTCAGATGAACTAATGGATACTTCCCCAGAGTCAGATGAACTAATGAACTAATGGATACTTCCACAGAGTCAGATGAATTAATGAAGTATCCATTAGTTCATCTGACTCTGGGGAAGTATCCATTAGTTCATCTGACTCTGACTATGGGGAAGTATCCATTAGTTCATTAGTTAATCTGACTCTGGGGAAGTATCCATTAGTTCATTAGATCATCTGACTATGGGGAAGTATCCATTAGTTCATTAGTTAATCTGACTATGGGGAAGTATCCATTAGTTCATCTGACTCTGAGGAAGTATCCATTAGTTCATCGGACTCTGGGGAAGTATCCATTAGTTCATCTGACTCTGGGGAAGTATCCATTAGTTCATCTGACTCTGGGGAAGTATCCATTAGATCATCTGACTATGGGGAAGTATCCATTAGATCATCTGACTCTGGGGAAGTATCCATTAGATCATCTGACTCTGGGGAAGTATCCATTAGTTCATCTGACCCTGGGGAAGTATCCATTAGTTCATTTGTTTATCTGACTCTGGGGAAGTATCCATTAGTTCATCTGACTCTGGGGAAGTATCCATTAGTTCATCTGACTCTGGGGAAGTATCCATTAGTTCATCTGACATTTGAAACCCTGTTGTAATAGATACTGCGTGTTACGGATACCATTATCCTGTGTGTGTGTGTGTATCCTGTGTGTGTTTCTTTTCTCTCCCTCTCCCCTCACAGGTGAAAATCATCACTCCCCAATCAGTCAACAATCAACCCATCAATCAGAAGACACACCTCCTCCTGTTTCCTACCCTATCACAGTTCCTTCCCCATGGTTTAAAAACCCCATCATTTGTTTGCTCAGGAGCTCAATCTCTTTGTAATGCCATGTTGGTAGATCTCTGTTCTTTATAGATTTCAGTAGCAATCTCTTTGTAAATGCCATGTATGTAGATCTCTGTTCTTTATAGATTTCAGTAGCAATCTCTTTGTAATGCCATGTTGGTAGATCTCTGTTCTTTATAGATTTCAGTAGCTCAATCTCTTTGTAAATGCCATGTATGTAGATCTCTGCTCTTGATAGATTTCAGTAGCTCAATCTCTTTGTAAATGCCATGTATGTAGATCTCTCTCTTTGCGTCTTAACCTCTTCTTTTGTTTGAGCACCTCCAAATCACTTTGTCATCTCCTGTGAGTATTGTTTTGGTTATGGTGTTTGTTTGTTGCTGGTGGGAAAAGGGGGAAACCAAGACAAGTCGCCCATGGGCATACACTACCCGTAGGTGAACTTTGTTAAATACACTAGTTAGAACTGGGCGGACCACCCACTGTATTTTTGGTTAGTTAGTTAGCTGTTGTTAAAGTAGGCTAGTCTAGCTTAGGGGTGTTTTGAATACTTATTGTTTCTTTCCTTGGGTCCAGCTCAGCCCCTTTTCCTGCTCCCCCCATTACCGTGTGTTTATAAATAAACCCTGAGTTTGACGGTATTATTTCGGTTGTCGTGGTTATTTCGTTCACACTTACTTTGTCACAATTATAATTTACATGAGTTATGTTACGGGTCTCACTACCATCCCCCCTAGACTGTCGGGCCAAAAGGGATTCGTAACACTGCGTGTGATTTTCCTTGACTTGCACTGCCTCTCCTCGTTGTGATGTCTGTGTTGGCAGACAAACTTACTGACCTAGCCTGTTCTGACAAGCACGCTGGTCACTGGCGACATCTGGTGAACATGTACTGACACTGACTCAGCCCACAAGCCCAGTCAGGAAGAAACATACTGCCTAGACCAGAGTTTCCTGACTCGGTCCTGAGGGTGTGTGTGTTTGTGTGTGTGTGTGCGCTGACCTTTGAAGACTCGTTTGACGTTGAGGGGGCGGTCTCCATGCGCCGAGGCTTTGCCCCCCTCCAGACTGAAGCCCAGACCAGCTGATGTCTTCAGGAGCTGTATCCTCAGAGCCCCGTCAGGACCCATTTCCACCACTACTGGAACACACACACACACACACACACACACACACACACCAGTCAACAATGGAATGAGTAGGTTGTGTCCAAACCGTTTGACTGGGTCTGTCTGTCTGTTTTTGTGCTTAACACCTTCTGTCTGTCTGTCTGTTTCTGTGCTTAACACCTGTCTGTCTGTTTCTGTGCTTAACACCTGTCTTGTCTGTCTGTCTGTCTGTTTCTGTGCTTAACACCTGTCTGTCTGTCTGTCTGTCTGTTTCTGTGCTTAACACCTTCTGTCTGTCTGTCTGTCTGTCCCTCCCAGTCATGTACAGTATCTTATATGTCTCCCTCCCTCCCTCCCATACCTGGTCTAGCTGTCTCAGGCCCGTTGTCTCTGCACCCTGGGGAGTAGCTTCGCCCTGTGCGGTGGTACAGGTCACTGTGTCTTGGGGACATGTGTCCTTCACTGTCCTTCCCCCTGCGAAGGACCACCAGGGCCTGAGAGGACAGTCTAGACTGGTGGAGACAGGACAGGGCTTCTCCGTGGGACGTCCCCTCCAAGCTGCTGCCGTTGATGGACAGGACGCTGTCCCCCTGCTGAATGGTACCTTCCAGGCCAGCTAGCCCTTTGGAGAAGACACGATGGACCTGGCCAGTGGGTGGAGTTAAAATTAAACATTTTGCAGGGCCTTAGTGAAAGTCTACACAGCTCTTATACAGTCTTCACAGTCTGTCAACGTAGGCACCTCTCTCTCTCAAAGGGAGAGACAGGTAGAGCTACAGCGTGGGCAGCTCTCTCTCTCTCTCTCTCTCTCTCTCTGGGAGAGCCAGGTAGAGCTACAGCATGGGCACCTCTCTCTCTCTTTTAGGGAGAGCCAGGTAGAGCTACATCATGGGCATCTCTCTCTCAGGGAGAGCCAGGTAGAGCTACTGCGTGGGCATCTCTCTCTCTCTCTCTCTCTCTCAGCCAGGTAGAGCTACAGCGAGCCACTTCCACTAAGTATTAACTCTGGGGTGTGAAGAGTATACGCAATCAAGAAATCATGTTTTTTATTCATTTAGAACATATTCTATGCTTAAAAGAAAATTTTTTTTTAACCTGTCTCCTCCCCTTCATCTACACTGATTGAAGTGGATTTAACCTGTCTCCTCCCCTTCATCTACACTGATTGGAGTGGATTTAACCTGTCTCCTCCCCTTCACCTACACTGATTGGAGTGGATTTAACCTGTCTCCTCCCCTTCATCTACACTGATTGGAGTGGATTTAACCTGTCTCCTCCCCTTCATCTACACTGATTGAAGTGGATTTAACCTGTCTCCTCCCCTTCATCTACACTGATTGGAGTGGATTTAACCTGTCTCATCTACACTGATTGAAGTGGATTTAACCTGTCTCCTCCCCTTCATCTACACTGATTGAAGTGGATTTAAAAAGTGACATCAATAAGGGATCATATCTTTCACCTGGACTCACCTGGTCAGTCTATGTCATGGAAAGAGCAGGTGTTCCTAATGTTTTGTAAACTCGGTGTACAACCAGTACACAAGGAGGGCGAACCCGTTTGGGTGATTTCTAGCATATCATCAAAATAAATCAACCACAGCACATTTGTCAGCAGTGTTTGTCTTGGTTGAGGTCAGATACCACACCCTCATAGGGTAATTTCCCCCTCTTAATCATATCACAATCAACTTTTTACCAGTTAAATGTAAACACAAATATACTTTTTTTTTGTAATAAACATTTTCTAAAATATGTTATGCATGCAAAACATGCAAATGAGGTTTTTATATCATAAAATACGTGTATTATTGCATTTAATGCAAATCATTTTTCTTTTCAGGACACTGGATGATGTCAGTTGAAGTATTTTGCTTCCATTTTGTTGAAAATACTTTAAAAAATCTTTCACCCTGTATAATATTAAAATACACGTCCGTAAAATCCATTTATGGTGCATTTTTCCAAAGAAAAACTATTTAGAGATACATTTTTTTGTTGTTGTTCCTAAGTACAATTTAACCATGAGCTCTAGACTAGACTGTGCATACGGGCCTGTGCAGCAGCCTGGATGTTTGACGTCCCCTGGTTGTTTGACGTCCCTGGAACGTCCCTGGGATGTTTGAAGTCCCTGGATGTTTGACGTCCCTGAATGTTTGACGTCCCCTGAATGTTTGACGTCCCCTGGATGTTTGACGTCCCTGGATGTTTGACGTCCCCTGGATGTTTGACGTCCCTGGATGTTTGACGTCCCTGGAACGTCCCTAGGATGTTTGACGTCCCTGGATGTTTGACGTTCCTGGATGTTTGACGTCCCTGGATGTTTGACGTCCCTGGATGTTTGACGTCCCTGGATGTTTGACGTCCCTAGGATGTTTGACGTCCCTGGATGTTTGACGTCCCTGGATGTTTGACGTTCCTGGATGTTTGACGTCCCTAGGATGTTTGACGTCCCTGGATGTTTGACGTCCCTGGATGTTTGACGTCCCTGGATGTTTGACGTCCCCTGGATGTTTGACGTCCCTGGATGTTTGACGTCCCCTGGATGTTTGACGTCCCTGGAACGTCCCCTGGATGTTTGACGTCCGGATGTTTGACGTCCCCTGGATGTTTGACGTCCCTGGAATGTCCCCTGGATGTTTGACGTCCCTGGAACGTCCCTAGGATGTGTGACGTCCCTGGATGTTTGACGTCCCCTGGATGTTTTACGTCCCTGGAATGTCCCCTGGATGTTTGACGTCCGGATGTTTGACGTCCCTGGAACGTACCCTGGATGTTTGACGTCCCCTGGATGTTTGACGTCCGGATGTTTGACGTCCCCTGGAACGTCCCTAGGATGTTTGACGTCCCTGGATGTTTGACGTCCCCTGGATGTTTGACGTCCCCTGGATGTTTGACGTCCCTGGATGTTTGACGCCCCTGGATTTTTGACGTCCCCTGGATGTTTGACGTCCCTGGATGTTTGACGTCCCTAGGATGTTTGACGTCCCTAGGATGTTTGACGTCCCTAGGATGTTTGACGTCCCTAGGATGTTTGACGTCCTCTGGATGTTTGACGTCCTCTGGATGTTTGACGTCCCCTGAATGTTTGACGTCTCTGGATGTTTGACGTCCGGATGTTTGACGCCCCTGGATTTTTGACGTCCCCTGGATGTTTGACGTCCCTGGATGTTTGACGTCCCTAGGATGTTTGACGTCCCTAGGATGTTTGACGTCCCTAGGATGTTTGACGTCCCTAGGATGTTTGACGTCCTCTGGATGTTTGACGTCCTCTGGATGTTTGACGTCCCCTGAATGTTTGACGTCTCTGGATGTTTGACGTCCGGATGTTTGACGTCCCTGAATGTTTGACGTCCCCTGGATGTTTGACGTCCCCTGGATGTTTGACGTCCCTGGACGTCCCTGGACGTCCCCTGGATGTTTGACGTCCCCTGGATGTTTGACGTCCATGGATGTTTGACGTCCCTAGGATGTTTGACGTCCCTGGAACGTCCCTAGGATGTTTGACGTCCCTGGAACGTCCCTGGGATGTTTGACGTCCGGATGTTTGATGTCCCTGGATGTTTGACGTCCCTGAATGTTTGATGTCCCCTGGATGTTTGACGTCCCTGGATGTTTGACGTCCCTGGATGTTTGACGTCCGGATGTTTGACGTCCCTGGATGTTTGACGTCCCCTGGATGTTTGACGTCCCTGGAACGTCCCCTGGATGTTTGACGTCCGGATGTTTGACGTCCCCTGGATGTTTGACGTCCCTGGAATGTCCCCTAGATGTTTGACGTCCCTGGAACGTCCCTAGGATGTTTGACGTCCGGATGTTTGACGTCCCTGGAACGTCCCCTGGATGTTTGACGTCCCTGGATGTTTGACGTCCCTGGATGTTTGACGTCCGGATGTTTGACGTCCCTGGATGTTTGACGTCCCTGGAACGTCCCCTGGATGTTTGACGTCCGGATGTTTGACGTCCCCTGGATGTTTGACGTCCCTGGAATGTCCCCTAGATGTTTGACGTCCCTGGAACGTCCCTAGGATGTTTGACGTCCGGATGTTTGACGTCCCTGGAACGTCCCCTGGATGTTTGACGTCCCCTGGATGTTTGACGTCCCTGGAACGTCCCTAGGATGTGTGACGTCCCCTGGATGTTTGACGTCCCTGGATGTTTGACGTCCCCTGGATGTTTTACGTCCCTGGAATGTCCCCTGGATGTTTGACGTCCGGATGTTTGACGTCCCTGGAACGTCCCCTGGATGTTTGTCGTCCCCTGGATGTTTGACGTCCCTGGATGTTTGACGTCCGGATGTTTGACGTCCCCTGGAACGTCCCTAGGATGTTTGACGTCCCTGGATGTTTGACGTCCCCTGGATGTTTGACGTCCCCTGGATGTTTGACGTCCCTGGATGTTTGACGCCCCTAGATTTTTGACGTCCCTGGAACGTCCCTAGGATGTTTGACGTCCCCTGGATGTTTGACGTCCCCTGGATGTTTGACGTCCCCTGGATGTTTGACGTCCCCTGAATGTTTGACGTCCCTGGATGTTTGACGTCCCTAGGATGTTTGACGTCCCTAGGATGTTTGACGTCCTCTGGATGTTTGACGTCCCCTGGATGTTTGACGTCCCCTGGATGTTTGACGTCTCTGGATGTTTGACGTCCAGATGTTTGACGTCCCCTGGATGTTTGACGTCCCCTGGATGTTTGACGTCCCTGGATGTTTGACATCCCTAGGATGTTTGACGTCCCTGGAACGTCCCTAGGATGTTTAACGTCCCTGGAACGTCCCTGGGATGTTTGATGTCCCTGGATGTTTGACGTCCCTGGATGTTTGACGTCCCCTGGATGTTTGACGTCCCTGGATTTTTGACGTCCCTGGAACGTCCCTGGGATGTTTGACGTCCCCTGGATGTTTGACATCCCTGGATGTTTGACGTCCCTGAATGTTTGACGTCCCTGAATGTTTAGCCATAATGTTTAGCCATATTCCTAGTTTATTTTGTAGGTTGTTATTCTATGTTTCGTTGCCTGTTCTGCACTAGCCATATTAGCTTCATGGTTAGTTGTTTTGTTCAGTGTTCGCTCTTTAATTAAAGAAGATGTACGGTTACCACCCTGCGCCTTGGTCTCTTCATTATGACGACCGTAACAGAACAACCCACCTAAAAAGGACCAAGCAGCGTGCCAAAGAGGAGTGGACGTCTTGGACCAGGGAGAAAGAGAAGTGGAGGACATCCTGAATCTGGGAAGAGGTAATCGCAGGGGACAAGACCCTGCCATGCAAGCAGGTGGAGATAGCACAGGCGGAACGGCGTCGATATGAGGGTACACAGCTAGCACGGAAGCCCGAGAGGCAGCCCCAATCATTTTTGGGGGGGAAGCACACGAGGAGATTGCATGAGGCAGGTAGGAGACCTGAGCGAACTCCTCGTGCTTACTGTGGGGAGCGTGTTACTGGTCAGGCACCGTGTTATGCGGTGGAAAGCACAATGTCTACAGTACTCTATTCTAGCCCGGTGCGCTCTATTCCAGCTCCTTGCATTTGCCGGGCTAGAATGGGCATCCAGCCAGGAAGGAGGGTGCCGGTTCAGTGCTCCTGGTCTCCAGTATACCTCCTTGGACCAGGATATCCTGTGTCGGCTCTGCGTACTGTGTCTCCGGTGAACCTCCAGCGACGGGCCACAGTCCGGGGTCTCCAGCGACGGGCCACAGTCCGGGGTCTCCAGCGACGGTCCCCAGCCCGGGGTCCCCAGCCCGGGGTCTCCAGCGACGGTCCCCAGCCCAGGGTCTCCAGCGACGGGCCACAGTCCGGGGTCTCCAGCGACAGACCCCAGCCCGGGGTCTCCAGCGACGGGCCACAGTCCGGAACCTCCAGCGACGGTCCCCAGCCCGGGGTCTCTAGCGACGGTCCGCAGTCCAGAGCCTCCGGCAATGATCCACGGGTCAGTGCTACAAGAGTGGAGGAATCAGTGTAATGAAGGGGGGCGGCGTCCAGAACCAGAGCCGCCACCGAGGTTAGATGCCCACCCAGACCCTCCCATATAGGTTTAGGTTTGCGGCCGGGAGTCCGCACCTTTGGGGGGGGGGTACTGTCACGCCCTGACCTTAGTTATCTTTGTTTTCTTTATTATTTTGGTTAGGTCAGGGTACGACAAGGGTGATTTGTTTAGTTTTGTATTGTCTAGGGTTTTTTGTATGTCTAGGGGTTTATATGTCTATGGTTGCCTAGATTGGTTCTCAATCAGAGGCAGCTGTTTATTGTTGTCTCTGATTGGGGACCATATTTAGCTAGCCACATTCCTTGAGTATTTTGTGGGTTGTTATTCTATGTTTAGTTGCCTGTTCTGCACTAGCCATATTAGCTTCATGGTTCATTTTGTTGTTTTGTTTACTGTTCGTTCTTTAATTAAAGAAGATGGACGCTTACAACGCTGCGCCTTGGTCTCCTCATTATGATGACTGTGACACTCTGGGGTGTAATTTTACATTCTAAATTATTTATAGCTGCAATTTTACATTCTAAATGATTTAAACGATTTATAGCTGTAATTTTACAAACTCATTCTAAATTATTTATAGTTGTAATTGCTGCCAAAAGTGCGTGTGCCATGTGGAACAGGTTGTGTAGATCTGTAGGAAGAAAATCCAACATAATCCCCTTTTAGCTAAATGTGACATATTTTCAAATTAAAATAGATTCCCTAACAACATTACATTGCTCAAATATCCAAATAGCATTTCTGCTAAAATACAAAACACACTACTGTACTTACAGATATAGACTTCTGCTCAAGGTCTACTCCTCCAGCGATGCTGAAACCAAGTCCCGAACCCTCTTCTTTGGAGAAGACTACAAAGTGGGTATCATCTTTAACCTAGGGTAGAGGGGGGACCAGACGCAACACACACACAGAGACACCGGAAGTGAGTTTTCAAGACAAGGATGAAAATACTGTCTCAGACATATCGTTCACGCTCCTGTCCTCTAGCCTTAATCCAGATCTGTTAATACCAACTCCTGTCACTCAACACACAGTAAAGACAGCAGAAATACATCTGTGACCTAAAAAAACACTGTGTTTGGTTACCTGAGAGAGAGCTTTGGCCTCCTGTAGCAGGGCCAACACATCGGTCTTGGAGGTCAGCGAGGCCAGGACCATCTGCAGCCTACTCTGCTCCACCGGAGAGCCAGCCAGCACTGTCAAACTGGAAAGAAGACAGAAAATAAAACATTTCAATATAATAAATACTATAGAAGTGACACTGCTTTACTCGTATGTGTCTGTCTCTGTCTGTCTGAAATCTTGGGAAAGTTAAGGATTGGATATTTGATTCACATTGTAGAAATAGAAAAATATAGAGGTGGTTGGTGTTTTTACTCACCTGATGGACCAGCTGCTGAGATCTGTTTGACCATTGGTTTCCCCCTGAATGGCGTCCTGGCTGGCCCCACCGTCGCTCCGAGTGGCCCTGGTCGGGGGCACACCTGTGGGTTCAGCAGGCAGTTGACAGCACCCTGTCTGGTTCTGGAGGGCCTCTGTGAACCTGGCTGGGTGGATCTCCAGCTCCGTCTTAAATGTGCCGTTGGTCCCTGGGTTGCTGGAGAAGTCATCGGTGTACAGCTTGTCCAGGTCGGGCATGCTAAGGGCCCTGAGCTCCCTCAATCTGGATCGGGACAGGTTAGCGTGGCCCCGAGCCTGGCGGCGCCGCATCACCGGGGGCGTTTGAGGAGTTAGGGTCACACCCCCTGGGGGCAACATTTTGGAGATTTCACCGTCCGCGAGTTTGTCCCGTGTTTGTCCAAGTGGAGCTTCGTTTGTGCTGCAGCTTTGTGTCAAAACGTCAAAGTTCGGGAGAGTCAGACTTGACGGCGACTTGCGAAGCTGAGGCGACAAAGGGGTCAAGGGGGTTGAGACAAAGTTGTCGACGCATGAGCTGAAGCTTCTTCGTAGCGAGCGGCAGTCTATGGAGTTCACCGAGCCGGACATGAAGCCAGACAGTCTTCGGTTAAGAGGAGGCTTCAACGTTGCCGTCAGAGCATAGGACTGAGCGAAGGACTGGATCTCGATACATTTGAGCGCTGGCTTATCGAAGCTGGCCAGGTTCTCGAAGGACTTGATCCTCTGGCGGACAGAGAAGGGGTTGGGATCCCCGGGGGTGCTGTTGTCCGTGGAGAAACTACGGCGCTCCATCATCTTCAGTTTGGACTTGTTGGCTTTCAGGTTTTCCACAGCCATATCTGTTAGACAGGAGTTTCTAAGAGAGATGTTTATGATACCATTGTTTATAGGCAAAGGAACCACATCTACGGATTCTAGGCCTATTGAGTTCACTGCTGAATCATTTGTAGTGACGTTTTCTGGATTACACACAGAGTCAGGGGCAGCAGGCCTGAGATTGGTCTCTTCTGCACTTCCATTGACGTGTGACGTAATATCTGGTATATGAGTCATTTGAGTAATTGAGTAATTATTTGAATTCACAGTTTCCTTTTGCATCAGAACTGGTGTAGACGATGAGGAGGAAGGAAGAGTAGAAGAGGAAGATGAGAGTCGCACCTCAATGAAAGACCTCTGGGTAGTTGGGACTGATTCCGGTTGTTCCTTGGACGTAGCAGTAGCTGATGTCACTTGCTCCTCTTTGTTAGTGTGAAGCTCCAACTTAGCTGAATGTGCTGCCTCCAACGTGGTAGTGGTTGTGGGATTGGACTTGGGGTTGCACTTGTCCTGTGTTCGGTCACCTGCTTTGAGGGAGGTGAGGCTCCTGCTACTGATTCTGCTCAGATCCAACTGTTTGCCAGTCTTTAAGCTGCTAGATGAGGCTGCTGCCTTTCTGGTTAGCAGAGGAGAGTCTACCTTCTTAGCTTGCAGTTTGGGGGACTGGAGCGGGGAAGTTTTGCTTGCTTTCCTGAGGACTGCCGGACTTTCGGCGCTGGCTGGTTTCGGGGAAAGCTGCTGCTGGGTTTTGTTCTTACTCTTAATGCTGAGCCCCTTCAGTTTGGACATCGGAAGACTAGTAGGGTTATTCTGGACCAACCTGGGTTCCAGGGAAACTTTCTCTCCCTCCTTGTCTCTTGTCGTTGTTAGAGATGGTCTCGATGACCCAGATCTACTATAGTTGGAAGGCATTGCCTTCGCCGCCGTTGAACGGGATGCTGCTGATGATGATGATGACGATGATTTACAATTAGATAGTTTACCTGATGTCGGCCTGGCTGTCCTCTCCTGACTCCGTGGGGTGAGGCTTTGGGTAGCTGCTACAACAGAAGTTGCCTGGCTGGGTTTTATCACAGGTGTAGCAACGTTGCTGCCACTAACCCCAATGGCAAAGCATTCTGAAGACCTTGCCGGGCCTGGAGTGGGTACAGAATCTGTGTCCTTGGAAGACTGGGGGTGCACCATTTGGCAAGGGCTAGCTTTGGACTCTGCAGTCAAACAGGCACCTGAGGACTGCGAGCCAGATAGACTCTGAGACAGCGAGGGGGAAGTGATAGGGTTGGATTGGGTTGTTGTTACCACAGAGCAGTCTTTGTTTTTCTGAGAGGCAGCAGCAGGGTGAGTAGCTGCCGTCATAGCAGCATCAGAAGTGGCAGAAGCAGCAGAGTCTAGTACTACATCAAAGGGCCCAGACTCCTTTGTACTGTGGCTGCCGTCAGAGCCAGAGATAGGGATAGAGAGCTGGGGAGACAATGGCCCATCTGTTGGGTGAGTCAGCGCTGCCTGGCTCAGAGTGCTGGGCCGCTGGGACTCACTGTAACAAATCTCCACTTCCTCCTCATCAGAATCTGTGTCCTGTGGCTCAGCGCCGACAACGCGGCTCCCCGGTTTGTTATCGCCGGCAGCGCCATGGCTGTTGTCGGTGACTGTGTCTTCACTCTCTGAATCGCTGTCATCGACCAGGTTGTACATGTGGCACTTTGAGGCGGCAGAGGCACCAGGTGGTTTCTCCACCCCGTTTGAAAGAGCATTCTTCCCCTCGTCTGTGAGATTACTGCTAAAGTTTCTGGAGTAATTGTTCAAGAATGTTTTACCCACAGGCAAGAGGCGACCATTGTTTCCAGAGTCCAAGAAAGAGAAGTCCAACTGACTGGGCCGTGTTGGAGGAGTCTGAACATTACTTTTGTCTTTCTCTGGCAGGGCCTTGCTGTCTAGAGCTGATTTGCAGGATGTAGTCTCAGTGCATTGTGCTTCTGAAGGGGCTTTGGGGGTTTTGGACGAGAGCGCACTCTCAACATCGGAGGAACTTAGTTCGGTCATGACGTCATCGATGTAGGTGACAGGTATTTCACTGCTGTGGTTGGTTGGGGCTGTGGGTTTGAAATTGTGATTTGTTGCTGAGGAGGAGGAGGAGGAGGAGGAGGGAATCCCTGTATTTGGATAACCCCCATTGGCCTCCTGGGAAGTTCTGGACTGATCCAGTACGGAGGGTTCGAAGACATCACAACTCCCCGATGACATCATGAGGCTGGAGAGGCGATCTACAGCTGTGGGAAGAAGATATGACTTAATGAATTAAAGGGGCAGTGAGACATTTTTTGTTCGATACAACTTTGCTTTATAAGTTGCTCTTATACCGTTAAGGTAACACTGTAATTACTACGGTAACAACATGGCTGTTACATTATTTCAGTAACTGGAGTGTAGCAACATGTTAAAAGACAACACAATTTTCTTGACATAACAACTAGATATCCTCACTCCAGATGTTCATTCTCAATATGACACCATCATTCATCTCAATGACCTTGTGTCATCAAGCCATACACGAGAGAGTGGAAAACTGAGCGATTGGACACCAGTGTTTAACGGGATAGTCATTAATACCAATCATGTGACCTAAAAGCACCAATAACGTCAAACAAAAACCAGGAAGTGAGCTGACATATGGGTTCTGTTTTAGATATCAACATTCCTGCTATCCTCTGCCAGTGTATATGCTCCCTCTGTTCCACAAACAACTTCAAACTCTCTAATCTAAGCAGAACCAGCAGCCCCTGTTTGGTCCACAGCCCAGCAGAACCAGCAGCCTGTTTGGTCCACAGCCCGGCAGAACCAGCAGCCTGTTTGGTCCACAGCCCGGCAGAACCAGCAGCCTGTTTGGTCCACAGCCCAGCAGAACCAGCAGCCTGTTTGGTCCACAGCCCAGCAGAACCAGCAGCCCCTGTTTGGTCCACAGCCCGGCAGAAACAGCAGCCTGTTTGGTCCACAGCCCAGCAGAACCAGCAGCCCCTGTTTGGTCCACAGCCCAGCAGCACCATATAGTCATATTCATTATGATCTAGGATCAGGTCCTCCCTGTCCATATAGTCATATTCATTATGATCTAGGATCAGGTCCTCTCTGTCCATATAGTCATATTCATTATGATCAGGTCCTCCCTGTCCATATAGTCATATTCATTATGATCTAGGATCAGGTCCTCCCTGTCCATATAGTCATATTCATTATGATCAGGTCCTCCCTGTCCATATAGTCATATTCATTATGATCAGGTCCTCCCTGTCCATATAGTCATATTCATTATGATCTAGGAACAGGTCCTCCCTGTCCATGTAGTCATATTCATTATGATCTAGGATCAGGTCCTCCCTGTCCATATAGTCATATTCATTATGATCTATGATCAGGTCCTCCCTGTCCATATAGTCATATTCATTATGATCTAGGATCAGGTCCTCCCTGTCCATATCATCTTATTCATTATGATCTAGGATCAGGTCCTCCCTGTCCATATCATCTTATTCATTATGATCTAGGATCAGGTCCTCCCTGTCCATATCATCTTATTCATTATGATCTAGGATCAGGTCCTCCCTGTCCATATCATCTTATTCATTATGATCTAGGATCAGGTCCTCCCTGTCCATATCATCTTATTCATTATGATCTAGAAGGCTAAGCTGATCCCAAGAAAAAGTTATGGTCATGTCGATGTAGATCCCAATGTAGAAATAGAATGCATTATGTATGCATGGGACAATGACATACAGACAGAGACATACAGACAGAGACATACAGACAGAGACATACAGAGACACACAGACAGAGAAATATAGACAGAGACACACAGACAGAGGCATACAGACAGAGACATACAGACAGAGACACACAGACAGAGGCATACAGACAGAGACATACAGACAGAGACACACAGACAGGGACATACAGACAGAGACATACAGACAGAAACACACAGAGACATACAGACAGAGACATACAGACAGAGACATACAGACATAGACATACAGACAGACAGAGACACACAGACAGAGACACACAGACAGAGACATACAGACAGAGACACACAGACAGACAGAGACACACTAACAGACAGAGACACACAGACAGAGACACACAGACAGAGACACACAGACAGAGACACACAGACAGAGACACACAGATTGGTTCCGTAGGTTGGTGTTCCTGCTGTATCTGCTCATGTTGTCACATAAAGTCACATTTCTGAATCTAATTCAGCAGATCTTAAACTTTTTCAGCCTCGAGACCCAAATTAGAAATGGTCCATCTTCCCGTGATCCAAATTAAGAGGAAATAATGTGTGATTATTATAGATGTATACTCATCATAACTCCCCACCCACCTCTCACATGCCCAGGGACCAATATGGGTCCCGACCCATAGTTTAAGAAAACCCTGATTCATAGGAATACATATTTATTTGTTTCTGCTTTGTGACCAAACATAAGCAACCCACAGGAATCCCACCACGTCCAAAACAACAACAAAAAAAGCCATGCAAAAACGACACAAATCTAAACGTTGGCTAGCTAAAGAAAGCTAACAGCTAATGCTAGCTAACAAAGCGGGTTAGCGGCGGAGGACTCCCCCAAACCTTCACTACTGGGCAGCTTCTAGTCACTACTGAGGTAAATCAACGGATAGTCACCATGGATACAAAGCCAGCAGCGTGACGTTCCCTTTGGGGTGCAGGGTTAGGGTACTGCCAGCAGGGGGCAGACTGCTGAGCCAGCTGAGATCCTACATCTTAGGGAAGGTAGCGTTAGGGAGGAGAGGTGGGGGGGAGACAGACCTGTGCTCTTAATAACTGCTGTAGGGGAGTAGTTCACAAGGGGTCCTGATCAAACACTTTAAAACCAGAGTTAGTTTTTGTCAAGTTTGAGCAAATTTTCGACTGAGTGAGCTGTTGTCATTCAAGTGAACTATCCCTTTAAAAACTGCTTCCTGCCTCCTACCTTCCTTCAGGGATCCCTGATCTTGATGTTGATCTGATGTTTGTTGGATATGTGATATAATATCAGTGATACCTGATAAGAAACACCACTCAGGTTAAGGACACAACCCAGGTTAGGAACACCACTCAGGATAAGGACACAACCCAGGTTAAGGACACAACCCAGGTTAGGAACACCACCCAGGTTAGGGACACCACCCAGGATAGGAAAACCACCCAGCTTAAGGACACCATCCATGTTAGGAACACCACCCATGCTAGGGACACCACCCATGTTAGGGACACCACCCATGTTAGGAACACCACCCAGGTTAAGGACACTACCCAGGTTAGGGACACCACCCAGGATAGGGACACCACCCAGGTTAGGAACACCACTCAGGTTAAGGACACCACTCAGGATAAGGACACCACCCATGTTAGGAACACCACCCCGGTTAAGGACACTACCCAGGTTATGGACACCATCCATGTTAGGAACACCACCCAGGTTAGGGACACCACCCAGGTTAGGAACACCACCCAGGATAGGGACACCACCCAGGATAGGGACACCACCCAGGATAGGGACACCACTCAGGTTAAGGACACCACTCAGGATAAGGACATCACCCATGTTAGGAACACCATCCATGTTTGCAACACCACCCCGGTTAAGGACACTACCCAGGTTAGGGACACCATCCATGTTAGGAACACCACCCAGGTTAAGGACACTACCCAGGTTAGGGACACCACCCAGGTTAGGGACACCACCCAGGTTAGGAACACCACCCAGGTTAGGGACACCACCCAGGTTAGGAACACCACCCAGGTTAGGAACACCACCCATGTTAGGAACACCACCCATGTTAGGAACACCACCCATGTTAGGGACACCACCCATGTTAGGAACACCACCCAGGTTAAGGACACTACCCAGGTTAGGGACACCACCCAGGATAGGGACACCACCCAGGTTAGGAACACCACTCAGGTTAAGGACACCACTCAGGATAAGGACACCACCCATGTTAGGAACACCACCCCGGTTAAGGACACTACCCAGGTTATGGACACCATCCATGTTAGGAACACCACCCAGGTTAGGGACACCACCCAGGTTAGGAACACCACCCAGGATAGGGACACCACCCAGGATAGGGACACCACCCAGGATAGGGACACCACTCAGGTTAAGGACACCACTCAGGATAAGGACATCACCCATGTTAGGAACACCATCCATGTTTGCAACACCACCCCGGTTAAGGACACTACCCAGGTTAGGGACACCATCCATGTTAGGAACACCACCCAGGTTAAGGACACTACCCAGGTTAGGGACACCACCCAGGTTAGGGACACCACCCAGGTTAGGAACACCACCCAGGTTAGGGACACCACCCAGGTTAGGAACACCACCCAGGTTAGGAGCACCACCCAGGTTAAGGACACTACCCAGGTTAGGGACACCACCCAGGTTAGGGCGAGTCTCTCGTTCCAGATGCTGGACAGTTGATTCTGTTATTCAGTTAGTATTGAGGAGGAAATAGTTCAACATGCCAGGTTCAGCTGTTATAACGCTGTCATAGGGATGATACGACAGATTATAACAACCGCCAACGTACTTCCTGTACCCTCCATGCTCCTGACGGGTAGCTCCAATATCTGTTATGTTTCATGACGTAATGTCACTTATACAAATCTGAATAGGTGGTTGTCACAGGGCAGATATGATGTCACTGCACGACAGTGTTTTATAACAGGCATGACGTCAAATGACGGGTTGTTTGATTCCCCAGGGTGCTTAGTGAAGGTTGACATGGTCTCACCTGACACAGGCCTCTTGACCTCTAGCCTGAGCGTCACAGGAAGGTTGTGCATGAGCTCACAGACGTCGTGGTAGGAAGAGGAGCCGACGGGAGTTTCCCCGATCGATATGATCTCGTCTCCCACACACATCCTGCCCCGGGATTCCTGCAACCAGGGTCACGTGTCATAAGGTTCACAGGTCCAAAGAAGGGAACCGTGTATGAGGTCATAAAAAGGGGACAATGTATGAGGTCATAAAAAGGGGACAGTGTATGAGGTCATAAAAAGGGGACAGTGTATGAGGTCATAAAAAGGGGACAGTGTATGAGGTCATAAAAAGGGGACAGTGTATGAGGTCATAAAAAGGGGACAGTGTATGAGGTCATAAAAAGGGGACAGTGTATGAGGTCATAAAAAGGGGACAGTGTATGAGGTCATAAAAAGGGGACCGTGTATGAGGTCATAAAAAGGGGACAGTGTACAGATCAGATAAATCATGATGTTATGTAATGGTAGGTGAAGACATTAGGACAAGGAACAGACAGCCAGAGTAATAGTTTTATATTGCAGTGTACTGCAGTTAAATACATATAGTCTGTATTGACTTCTGATTGACTCATTATACCAGTGGTGATTAACCTGGTGGATTTTTGACGTCTGTGTTGACATTAGCCTGGAATCCAAACTGATACGGTGAGATATCCGTTTGGATTCCAGGCTGGGAAGACGTTAGACGTACCCTCTCGGCCGCTCCTCCAGGCCTCAGTCCGGTGATCACCACCTTCAGAGGAGAAGACTTGATCTCCAGGTCCAGACCGAAGGACTCCTCCTCACTCCTCCTCAGGACCACCTTGTCGATGGTGCAGACCCCCGCCAGCTCGCTGCAGGCCTCGCCCTTCTTACAGAGGGGGTTGGGGTTAGAACCAGGCCGTCCTAAGGAGCAGCTGGAACCTACCCCAAACTGAGGGGCCAGAAACTGGGAGGATGGGGAGGTCGGAGACTCCTCTCCTTTGGTTCTCTGGTTCTGCTGGTTAGTTGGCTGGATTTGCGGGGCCTCGATGCTCATCATGCTCTTGACGCGGGTCACAGCCTTGTGTTCCAGCTTGGGGGAGCGCTTGGGCTCCAGGGGACCCTGAAGGTCCTTCCTCACACCCAGGTTACTAGGGCCTGTCGTGGGGCTAGACCCTCCTTCCCCGACCCCTTCCTCTGACCCCAGAGAGATTCCGTAGAGCGGGGAGAGCGGTCCCTCGTCCACCTCAACTGATGATGTAGCGATCACAGTACCAGAGTCAGCAAGCACCACGGGGGTAGTGCCACGACCAGCCACCCGGTGGACCGGCGGGGTCACTAGAGATAGAGAGAGAGACAGAGAGAGTGAGAGAGACAGAGAGAGCGAGAGATAGAGAGAGAGAGAGGGAGAGAGAGAGACAGAGACAGAGAGAGAGTGAGAGAGACAAAGAGAGAGAGAGAGAGAGAGAGAGAGAGAGGGAGAGAGACAGAGAACGAGGGAGAGAGAGAAAGAGAGAGAAATAAAAAATAAATAAAGGAGAGGGTTTAATGCACATCCAACTGAAATAAATAAAAAATACCCAAAAAGGGATCTCTTCATAAAATTTGTGAGACAAATACAACATTTCGAGTCAACCATACCAACACGTTTCGACCAACACGAACCTCACCTGCATCGTCTTCATCATCATCATCATCGCTGATCTCCTCCTCATAGCAGACGACCCGTCTCTGTCGGAGCAGCGGGCTGCGGACTGCGCCGCTACCGGGACTACCCACACTGGGCTGGTTGGCCTCCGCCGGCCGGTTAACCACAGGGTCTCCGCGGGCCCCAACCTCCACTACCACACAGGGTCACCAGAGGAGATACACGGAGAGGGACAAGTCAGAACGCCGTTCAACTGAATGCTCATTCTAGCCATGACACTGGAAAATCCCTAGTAACCCTGGACTGTACCATGTGGCTGTGTGGGGGGGTAGTAGACTGTACCATGTGTCTGTGTAGGGGGGTAGTAGACTGTACCATGTGTCTGTGTAGGGGGGTAGTAGACTGTACCATGTGTCTGTGTAGGGGGGTAGTAGACTGTACCATGTGGCTGTGTGTGGGGGGGGGTAGTAGACTGTACCATGTGGCTGTGTGGGGGGGGGGGGGGTAGTAGACTGTACCATGTGTCTGTGTAGGGGGGTAGTAGACTGTACCATGTGGCTGTGTAGTGGGGTAGTAGACTGTACCATGTGGCTGTGTAGGGGGGTAGTAGACTGTACCATGTGGCTGTGTAGGGGGGGTGGTGTTGCAGCTCCTGTGGTTGAGCATGTCGTCATCACTGGAGCACATCGCCATGGTTTCTGACAGCGACGAATGACTGGTCACTTCCTGGGAGAAGTACTGAGATAGCTCCGCCTCCGAACTCAGTGACCCTTGCTGCAGGGAGGGAGAGAGATTGATGTGTAGACTGCTGACGTGTGGACTATGACTAGTGATGCTAGCCTATTGGGGAACCTTGAGAATGTAGTAATTACAATTACCAAGTAAAACTGGATGGATTGATGGGTTGATTGATGGATGGATGGATTGATGGATTGATTGATTGATGGATTGATGGGTTGATTGAATGACTGATATATAAATATATATATATAGCTCCACATTGATCTGGTACTTCCTGTATATAGCTCCACATTGATCTGATACCCCCTGTATATAGCTCCACATTGATCTGGTACTTCCTGTATATAGCTCCACATTGATCTGGTACTTCCTGTATATAGCTCCACATTGATCTGGTACTTCCTGTATATAGCTCCACATTGATCTGGTACTTCCTGTATATAGCTCCACATTGATCTGGTACAGGTACTCCCTGTATATAGCTCCACATTGATCTGATACCCCCTGTATATAGCTCCACATTGATCTGGTACTTCCTGTATATAGCTCCATATTGATCTAGTACTTCCTGTATATAGCTCCACGTTGATCTGGTACTTCCTGTATATAGCTCCACATTGATCTGGTACAGGTACTCCCTGTATATAGCTCCACATTGATCTGGTACTTCCTGTATATAGCTCCATATTGATCTAGTACTTCCTGTATATAGCTCCACATTGATCTGGTACTTCCTGTATATATCTCCATATTGATCTGGTAATCCCTGTATACAGCTCCACATTGATCTGGTACTTTGTGTATATAGCTCCATATTGATCTAGTACTTCCTGTATATAGCTCCACATTGATCTGGTACTTCCTGTATATAGCTCCACATTGATCTGGTACTCCCTGTATATAGCTCCACATTGATCTGGTACTTCCTGTATATAGCTCCATATTGATCTGGTACTTCCTGTATATAGCTCCACATTGATCTGGTACTTCCTGTATATAGCTCCACATTGATCTGGTACTTTGTGTATATAGCTCCATATTGATCTGGTACTTCCTGTATATAGCTCCACATTGATCTGGTACTTCCTGTATATAGCTCCACATTGATCTGGTACTCCCTGTATATAGCTCCACATTGATCTGGTACTTCCTGTATATAGCTCCACATTGATCTGGTACTGGTACTCCCTGTATATAGCTCCACATTGATCTGATACCCCCTGTATATAGCTCCACATTGATCTGGTACTTCCTGTATATAGCTCCATATTGATCTAGTACTTCCTGTATATAGCTCCACAATGATCTGGTACTTCCTGTATATATCTCCATATTGATCTGGTAATCCCTGTATACAGCTCCACATTGATCTGGTACTTCCTGTTTATAGCTCCACATTGATCTGGTACTTCCTGTATATAGCTCCCCATTGATCTGGTACTTCCTGTATATAGCTCCACATAGATCTGGTACTCCCTGTATATAGCTCCACATTGATCTGGTACTTCCTGTATATAGCTCCACATTGATCTGGTACTGGTACTCCCTGTATATAGCTCCACATTGATCTGATACCCCCTGTATATAGCTCCACATTGATCTGGTACTTCCTGTATATAGCTCCATATTGATCTAGTACTTCCTGTATATAGCTCCACATTGATCTGGTACTTCGTGTATATAGCTCCATATTGATCTAGTACTTCCTGTATATAGCTCAGAATTGATCTGGTACTTCCTGTATATAGCTCCACATTGATCTGGTACTCCCTGTATATAGCTCCACATTGATCTGGTACTTCCTGTATATAGCTCCATATTGATCTAGTACTTCCTGTATATAGCTCCACGTTGATCTGGTACTTCCTGTATATAGCTCCACATTGATCTGGTACTTCCTGTATATAGCTCCACATTGATCTGGTACTTCCTGTATATAGCTCCACATTGATCTGGTACTTCCTGTATATAGCTCCACATTGATCTGGTACTTCCTGTATATAGCTCCACATTGATCTGGTACTCCCTGTATATAGCTCCACATTGATCTGGTACTTCCTGTATATAGCTCCACATTGATCTGATACCCCCTGTATATAGCTCCACATTGATCTGGTACTTCCTGTATATAGCTCCATATTGATCTAGTACTTCCTGTATATAGCTCCACATTGATCTGGTACTTCCTGTATATAGCTCCACATTGATCTGGTACTTCCTGTATATAGCTCCACATTGATCTGGTACTTCCTGTATATATCTCCATATTGATCTGGTAATCCCTGTATATAGCTCCACATTGATCTGGTACTTCCTGTTTATAGCTCCACATTGATCTGGTACTTCCTGTATATAGCTCCCCATTGATCTGGTACTTCCTGTATATAGCTCCACATAGATCTGGTACTCCCTGTATATAGCTCCACATTGATCTGGTACTTCCTGTATATAGCTCCACATTGATCTGGTACTGGTACTCCCTGTATATAGCTCCACATTGATCTGATACCCCCTGTATATAGCTCCACATTGATCTGGTACTTCCTGTATATTGCTCCATATTGATCTAGTACTTCCTGTATATAGCTCCACATTGATCTGGTACTTTGTGTATATAGCTCCATATTGATCTAGTACTTCCTGTATATAGCTCCACATTGATCTGGTACTTCCTGTATATAGCTCCACATTGATCTGGTACTCCCTGTATATAGCTCCACATTGATCTGGTACTTCCTGTATATAGCTCCATATTGATCTGGTACTTCCTGTATATAGCTCCACATTGATCTGGTACTTCCTGTATATAGCTCCACATTGATCTGGTACTTTGTGTATATAGCTCCATATTGATCTGGTACTTCCTGTATATAGCTCCACATTGATCTGGTACTTCCTGTATATAGCTCCACATTGATCTGGTACTCCCTGTATATAGCTCCACATTGATCTGGTACTTCCTGTATATAGCTCCACATTGATCTGGTACTGGTACTCCCTGTATATAGCTCCACATTGATCTGATACCCCCTGTATATAGCTCCACATTGATCTGGTACTTCCTGTATATAGCTCCATATTGATCTAGTACTTCCTGTATATAGCTCCACAATGATCTGGTACTTCCTGTATATATCTCCATATTGATCTGGTAATCCCTGTATACAGCTCCACATTGATCTGGTACTTCCTGTTTATAGCTCCACATTGATCTGGTACTTCCTGTATATAGCTCCCCATTGATCTGGTACTTCCTGTATATAGCTCCACATAGATCTGGTACTCCCTGTATATAGCTCCACATTGATCTGGTACTTCCTGTATATAGCTCCACATTGATCTGGTACTGGTACTCCCTGTATATAGCTCCACATTGATCTGATACCCCCTGTATATAGCTCCACATTGATCTGGTACTTCCTGTATATAGCTCCATATTGATCTAGTACTTCCTGTTTATAGCTCCACATTGATCTGGTACTTCGTGTATATAGCTCCATATTGATCTAGTACTTCCTGTATATAGCTCAGAATTGATCTGGTACTTCCTGTATATAGCTCCACATTGATCTGGTACTTCCTGTATATAGCTCCACATTCATCTGGTACTGGTACTCCCTGTATATAGCTCCACATTGATCTGATACCCCCTGTATATAGCTCCACATTGATCTGGTACTTCCTGTATATAGCTCCATATTGATCTAGTACTTCCTGTATATAGCTCCACGTTGATCTGGTACTTCCTGTATATAGCTCCACATTGATCTGGTACTTCCTGTATATAGCTCAACATTGATCTGGTACTTCCTGTATATAGCTCCACATTGATCTGGTACTTCCTGTATATAGCTCCACATTGATCTGGTACTTCCTGTATATAGCTCCACATTGATCTGGTACTCTCTGTATATAGCTCCACATTGATCTGGTACTTCCTGTATATAGCTCCACATTGATCTGATACCCCCTGTATATAGCTCCACATTGATCTGGTACTTCCTGTATATAGCTCCATATTGATCTAGTACTTCCTGTATATAGCTCCACATTGATCTGGTACTTCCTGTATATAGCTCCACATTGATCTGGTACTTCCTGTATATAGCTCCACATTGATCTGGTACTTCCTGTATATAGCTCCATATTGATCTGGTACTTCCTGTATATAGCTCCATATTGATCTGGTACTTCCTGTATATAGCTCCACATTGATCTGGTACTTCCTGTATATAGCTCCATATTGTATTTGATTTAATTCCTGTTGTTACTATTATTACTATTATTATTAGGTATTTGTGTAACTCTGCATCGTTGGGAAGAGCTTCTAAGCATTTCACAGTCAAGTCTACACCAGTATTCGGCGCATGTGATAAATAAAATTAGATTTGATTTGAATTTGATTGTTTGATATATTGATTGACAGGTAGCATAGTGTACCCTGCTAGCGGGCTCCAGGAACCTCTTCATGGTCCAGCTGAGGGAGGAGCCATCTCCTTGTTTGGCCTTCACTGTGTGGGAGGGGCTCTTAGAGGGCAGGCCTAGAGGTCAGAGTTCAGACGATACAGGTTAGAGAAACATTCACTCAACCACTCCAATCAACTGACTATGATTACAGGTGAGAGAGAGAGCGAGAGAGAGAGAGATAGATAGAGATAGAGAGACAAAGAGTAAAACAAAGAGACAGAGAGAGAGAGAGAGACAGAGATAGAGAGAGAGAGAGAAACAGACCTAGTGTTTGAGAGACGTGTCCTTCCTTGCTCAGACTGTCTCTGTGTGTGGACTGACTGATCACGTCATCCATCTCCTGCTCTGAAACCTGGAGCAAAAACAGAGGAGAAAACAACATCCATCTCTTGTGAAAAGCTGAAGCTCCCAGTTTCTACTAGTGACTACAGGGGTAGACAACCCTGGTCCCACATCAGAGGTAGACAACCCTGGTCCCACATCAGGGGTAGACAACCCTGGTCCTATATCAGGGGTAGACAACCCTGGTCCTATATCAGGGGTAGACAACCCTGGTCCTATATCAGGGGTAGAGAACCCTGGTCCCACATCAGGGGTAGACAACCCTGGTTCTATATCAGGGGTAGACAACCCTGGTCCCACATCAGGGGTAGACAACCCTGGTCCTATATCAGGGGTAGACAACCCTGGTCCCACATCAGGGGTAGACAACCCTGGTCCCACATCAGGGGTAGACAACCCTGGTCCTATATCAGGGGTAGACAACCCTGGTCCCACATCAGGGGTAGACAACCCTGGTCCCACATCAGGGGTAGACAACCCTCGTCCCACATCAGAGGTAGACAACCCTGGTCCCACATCAGGGGTAGACAACCCTGGTCCTACATCAGGGATAGACAACCCTGGTCCTATATCAGGGGTAGACAACCCTGGTCCCACATCAGGGGTAGACAACCCTGGTCCTACATCAGGGATAGACAATCCTGGTCCTATATCAGGGGTAGACAACCCTGGTCCTATATCAGGGGTAGACAACCCTGGTCCCACATCAGGGGTAGACAACCCTGGTCCTACATCAGGGGTAGACAACCCTGGGCCTTCATCAGGGTTAGACAACCCTGGTCCCACATCAGGGGTAGACAACCCTGGTCCTACATCAGGGGTAGACAACCCTGGGCCTTCATCAGGGGTAGACAACCCTGGTCCCACATCAGGGGTAGACAACCCTGGTCCTACATCAGGGATAGACAACCCTGGTCCTACATCAGGGGTAGATATGGGTTGTCTACCCTGGATGTAGACAGTACCTGTGGCTCTACAGGACCTGGGTTGTCTACCCCTGTACTAGTGCAACAAGTGTTTGAATGACACCATGCGGCCACCAGGTGGCAGTGAAATCCGGATGATCTCCAACAGAAAAGGACAAGATGCTTTTTTGCTCTGATTTCAGTCGAAGTTAATACGTTCACCCAAACTGGGTGCCTTTAGAACGGACAGGAACGTGTACGAGCAGAAGTACACTTTATCTTTAACATATCAGATGGGTTTGATGTAGCAAGGCAGGAGTATGACTAGCTAGTAACTAAACAGAAACACAGTGTTCACCGTCAAGCACCCCAACAGCTACAGTAGTTTAAAAACTCGATGAAAGTATCACCCCATCTTTCAATAAAATACACCATTACATTTACAAAAACAAAACAGTATTCCTGCTGTAATTGCAGTGTGCTGACTTTGTACTGAACAACATTTTTTGCTGAGTTACAGATCACAGAAAGAAATTAGTCAATTTAAATAAATTCATTAGACCCTAATCTATGGATTTTCACATGACTGAGCAGGGGCGATTGCCATAGGTGGGCTTGGCCAGGCATAGGCCCAGCCACTGGGGTGCCAGGCCCAGCCAAACATCATTATTTTCCCCCCACAAAAGGGCTTTATTACAGACAGAAATACTCCTCAGATTCATCAGTTGTCCGGGTGGCTGGTCTCAGATGATCCTGCAGGTGTAGAAGCCGAATGTGGAGGTCCTGGGCTGGCGTGGTTACACATGATCTGCGGTTGTGAGGCCTGTTGGATGTGCTGCCAAATTCTCTCAAATGATGTTGGAGGCGGCTTATGGTTGAGAAATGAACATTAAATTCTCTATGCAATAGCTCTGGTGGACAATCCTGCAGTCAGCATGCCAATTGCAGGCTCCCTCAAAACTTGAGACATCTGTGTGGAACTGTGTTTTGTGACAAAACTACACATACTAGAGTGTCCTTTTATTGTTCCCAGCACAAGGTGTAACGATCATGCTGTTTAATCAGCTTCTATATATGCCACACCTGTCAGGTGGATGGATTATCTTGGCAAAGGAGAAATGCTCCCTAACAGAGATGTAAAGACACTGTGCACACAATCTGAGAGAAATAAGCTGTTTTGCTGGGATCTTTAATTTCAGCTCATGAAACATGGGACCAACACTTTACATGTTGCATTTATATTTTTGTTTAGTATAGTTAGAGAGCTGTTAGAGGCAGCTTTTATTCAGCCTTCATTTGTCTGTAGCACACACAGGTTTTATCGTGGTGCTTTGCTTTCCCAGGGAGGCTACCCATACGGGAAAAAATACATCTCAAATATTAAAAATTGGCCAGATAACTTTATTTTTATTTTTTTATATAATACATTTGAAATACATTCCAATATATATTACAGAATGTATTTAAAATGTTTATATAAATGTATGTTAAATGTATATCACAATATACCATATTTTTAATGCATCAGAAAATGTGTTAAAGAATGTAGGTGAACGTTGGCTAGACGTAGGAAGGAAGGAACCTCCTATAGTACCAGGTAAAGATGGAAGGAACCTCCTATAATACCAGGTAAAGATGGAAGGAACCTCCTATAGTACTAGGTAAAGATGGAAGGAACCTTCTATAGTACCAGGTAAAGATGGAAGGAACCTCCTATAGAACCAGGTAAAGATGGAAGGAACCTTCTATAGTACCAGGTAAAGATGGAAGGAACCTCCTATAGTACCAGGTAAAGATGGAAGGAACCTCCCATAGAACCAGGTAAAGATGGAAGGAACCTCCTATAGTACCAGGTAAAGATGGAAGGAACCTCCCATAGA
>NC_092152.1:2778376-2798376 GCF_045791955.1 Oncorhynchus clarkii lewisi | reverse complement strand
TGCACAGGGGCATTGTCATTCTGAAACAGGAAAGGGCCTTCCCCAAACTGTTGCCACAAAGTTGGAAGAACAGAATCATCTAGAATGTCATTGTATGCTGTAGCGTTCAGATTTCCCTTCACTGGGACTATGGGGCCCGAACCATGAAAAACAGTCCCAGACCATTATTCCTCCTCCACCAAACATTACATTTGGCACTACGCATTTGGGGCAGGTAGTGTCTCCTGGCATCCGCCAAACCCAGATGAATCCGTCGGACTGCCAGAAGGTGAAGCGTGATTCATCACTCCAGAGAACGCGTTTCCAACTGCTCCAGAGTCCGGCCATGGAAACTTATATCATGGTCATCTGAGGCTTGTGTGCGGCTGCTGGTCCATGGAAACCCATTTCATGAAGCTCCTGACAAACAATTGTTGTGCTGACGTTGCTTCCAGAGGCAGTTTGGAACTCGGTAGTGAGTTTTGCAACCGAGGACACACAATTTTTACGGGCTTCAGCACTCGGTGGTCCCGTTCTGTGAGCTTGTGTGGCCTACCACTTCACAGCTGTGCAGTTGTTGCTCCTAAACGTTTCCACTTCACAATAACAACACTTACAGTTGACCAGGGCAGAAATTTGACGAACTGACACGTTGAAAGTGACTGAGCTCTTGAGTACGGGCCATTCTATTGCCAATTGTTTGTCTATGGAGATTGCATGGCTGTGTACTCTATTTTATACAACCGTCAGCAACGGGTGTGGCTGAAATATCCGAA
The DNA here is from genome assembly GCF_045791955.1 of Oncorhynchus clarkii lewisi. Lineage (NCBI taxonomy): Eukaryota > Metazoa > Chordata > Actinopteri > Salmoniformes > Salmonidae > Oncorhynchus > Oncorhynchus clarkii. The sequence goes on along the minus strand of NC_092152.1, from coordinate 2,797,621 downwards.
TCCACTAATTTGAAGGGGTGTCCACATACTTTTGTATATATATATATATATATATTTGTATCTCTTGTAATTGTTGGGTGTGTTATTGCATTGAGAGAGTTGACGGGAGGATGTAAGGGGATTGTCTTGTGGTTACTCCCTACGGTCTCAAACTAAAATGTCAACAAAAGCACATCTCACACCAGAGGGAAGTGAGGTCACAACAACTGAACTGAAACGGCACAGCTCAAAACCCCACTTTGTCAGTTACCTTTACTGAGTGTAACCTCCATAATGATGCGGTCCTTGGGGCCAGGTCTGGGCGGTCCCTTGCGGACTTCGGGGGTTTCGTCGAAAGTGGAGGGTATGGGGGTTCCCCCGCTGGCGTTGGAGTTAAGGGAGGAGGAGCGACTGAGGAGGGTGGGGGTAGGGCACGGAGTCAGGCTGGGGCTGCGGAGACGAGTCCTCACAGTCAGGGTTATCACGCCCTTCTTTAGCTGCTGCAGAGACACAGAGATACAGTGTTAGGAACAACAACAACAACAACAACAACAACAACAACAACACACTGAGACACAGAGATACAGTGTTAGGAACAACAACAACAACAACAACAACAACAACACACTGAGACACAGAGATACAGTGTTAGGAACAACAACAACAACAACAACAACAACAACAACAACAACAACACACTGAGACACAGAGATACAGTGTTAGGAACAACAACAACAACAACACAATGAGACACAGAGATACAGTGTTAGGAACAACAACACACTGAGACAGAGATACAGTGTTAGGAACAACAACAACAACAACAACAACAACAACAACAACACACTGAGACACAGAGATACAGTGTTAGGAACAACAACAACAACAACAACAACAATGAGACACAGAGATACAGTGTTAGGAACAACAACAACAACAACAGCAACAACAACAACACACTGAGACACAGAGATACAGTGTTAGGAACAACAACAACAACAACAACAACAATGAGACACAGAGATACAGTGTTAGGAACAACAACAACAACAACAACAACAACAACAACAACAACACACTGAGACACAGAGATACAGTGTTAGGAACAACAACAACAACAACAACAACACACTGAGACACAGAGATACAGTGTTAGGAACAACAACAACAACAACAACAACAACAACAACAACACACTGAGACACAGAGATACAGTGTTAGGAACAACAACAACAACAACAACAACACACTGAGACACAGAGATACAGTGTTAGGAACAACAACAACAACACAATGAGACACAGAGATACAGTGTTAGGAACAACAACAACAACAACAACAACAACAACAACAACACAATGAGACACAGAGATACAGTGTTAGGAACAACAACAACAACAACAACAACAACACACTGAGACACAGAGATACAGTGTTAGGAACAACAACAACAACACAATGAGACACAGAGATACAGTGTTAGGAACAACAACAACAACAACAACAACAACACAATGAGACACAGAGATACAGTGTTAGGAACAACAACAACAACAACAACAACAACAACAACAACACAATGAGAGACAGAGATACAGTGTTAGGAACAACAACAACAACAACAACAACAACAACAACACAATGAGACACAGAGATACAGTGTTAGGAACAACAACAACAACACACTGAGACACAGAGAAACAGTGTTAGGAACAACAACAACAACAACAACAACAACATCAACACAATGAGACACAGAGATACAGTGTTAGGATCAACAACAACAACAACAACAACAACAACACAATGAGACACAGAGATACAGTGTTAGGAACAACAACAACAACACACTGAGACACAGAGATACAATGTTAGGAACAACAACAACAACACACTGAGACACAGAGATACAGTGTTAGGAACAACAACAAGAACAACAACAACACACTGAGACACAGAGATACAGTGTTAGGAACAACAACAACAACAACAACAACAACAACAACAACAACAACAACAACACAATGAGACACAGAGATACAGTGTTAGGAACAACATCAACAACAACAACACACTGAGACACAAAGATACAGTGTTAGGAACAACAACAACAACAACAACAACAACAACACAATGAGACACAGAGATACAGTGTTAGGAACAACAACAACAACAACAACAACACACTGAGACACAGAGATACAGTGTTAGGAACAACAACAACAACACACTGAGACACAGAGATACAGTGTTAGGAACAACAACAACAACAACAACAACACAATGAGACAGAGATACAGTGTTAGGAACAACAACAACAACAACAACAACACACTGAGACACAGAGATACAGTGTTAGGAACAACAACAACAACAACAACAACAACACACTGAGACACAGAGATACAGTGTTAGGAACAACAACAACAACAACACACTGAGACACAGAGATACAGTGTTAGGAACAACAACAACAACAACAACAACACACTGAGACACAGAGATACAGTGTTAGGAACAACAACAACAACAACAACAACACAATGAGACAGAGATACAGTGTTAGGAACAACAACAACAACACAATGAGACACAGAGATACAGTGTTAGGAACAACAACAACAACAACAACACAATGAGACACAGAGATACAGTGTTAGGAACAACAACAACACAATGAGACAGAGAGATACAGTGTTAGGAACAACAACAACAACAACAACACACAGACACAGAGATACAGTGTTAGGAACAACAACAACAACAACAACACAATGAGACAGAGAGATACAGTGTTAGGAACAACAACAACAACAACAACACAATGAGACAGAGAGATACAGTGTTAGGAACAACAACAACAACAACAACACACTGAGACACAGAGATACAGTGTTAGGAACAACAACAACAACAACAACACACTGAGACACAGAGATACAGTGTTAGGAACAACAACAACAACAACAACACACTGAGACACAGAGATACAGTGTTAGGAACAACAACAACAACAACAACACACTGAGACACAGAGATACAGTGTTAGGAACAACAACAACAACACACTGAGACACAGAGATACAGTGTTAGGAACAACAACAACAACAACAACCCACTGAGACACAGAGATACAGTGTTAGGAACAACAACAACAACAACAACACACTGAGACACAGAGATACAGTGTTAGGAACAACAACAACAACAACAACACACTGAGACACAGAGATACAGTGTTAGGAACAACAACAACAACAACAACAACACACTGAGACACAGAGATACAGTGTTAGGAACAACAACAACAACACACTGAGACACAGAGATACAGTGTTAGGAACAACAACAACAACAACAACAACACACTGAGACACAGAGATACAGTGTTAGGAACAACAACAACAACAACAACAACACATTGAGACACAGAGATACAGTGTTAGGAACAACAACAACAACACACTGAGACACAGAGATACAGTGTTAGGAACAACAACAACAACAACAACACACTGAGACACAGAGATACAGTGTTAGGAACAACAACAACAACACACTGAGACACAGAGATACAGTGTTAGGAACAACAACAACAACACACTGAGACACAGAGATACAGTGTTAGGAACAACAACAACAACACACTGAGACACAGAGATACAGTGTTAGGAACAACAACAACAACAACAACACACTGAGACACAGAGATACAGTGTTAGGAACAACAACAACAACAACACAATGAGACAGAGATACAGTGTTAGGAACAACAACAACAACAACACACTGAGACACAGAGATACAGTGTTAGGAACAACAACAACAACAACACAATGAGACAGAGATACAGTGTTAGGAACAACAACAACAACAACAACACAATGAGACACAGAGATACAGTGTTAGGAACAACATCAACAACAACAACAACAACACACAGACACAGAGATACAGTGTTAGGAACAACAACAACAACAACAACAACAACAACAACAACAACTCAATGAGACACAGAGATACAGTGTTAGGAACAACAACAACAACAACACAATGAGACACATAGATACAGTGTTAGGAACAACAACAACAACAACAACAACACAATGAGACACGGTGCCAGGTTTGACTTTCTCAATGATAGAAACACACTAAGATGCACCCTCTCTTTTTAAAAGTGGTTAGAGAATAGATATTGCACTTTGATATCAAAGAAGATGGATGAAAGGCCCAAAGTGACAAACCATTTTTCCTGATCAATGACACTGATTGAATGGTCGATTGATAGATTTTGGGGTAAACATTTCATACAGTTAAAAACGTTTAATTTCCAGTTTCCTTTCCTGACAGCAGCAAGGTCGTCTTCTATATATAGCAGGAGCATCTCACAGCTGCTGGTATGTCATTCACATATCAGGAACAGTGGAGGCCCTGTGGTACAGGAACAGTGGAGGCCCTAGTATCGAGCCCTGTGGTACAGGGACAGTGGAGGCCCTGTGGTCCAGGAACAGTGGAGGCCCTAGTATCGAGCCCTGTGGTACAGGGACAGTGGAGGCCCTAGTATCGAGCCCTGTGGTACAGGAACAGTGGAGGCCCTGTGGTCCAGGAACAGTGGAGGCCCTAGTATTGAGCCCTGTGGTACAGGAACAGTGGAGGCCCTGTGGTCCAGGAACAGTGGAGGCCCTAGTATTGAGCCCTGTGGTACAGGAACAGTGGAGGCCCTGTGGTACAGGAACAGTGGAGGCCCTAGTATCGAGCCCTGTGGTCCAGGAACAGTGGAGGCCCTGTGGTCCAGGAACAGTGGAGGCCCTAGTATTGAGCCCTGTGGTACAGGAACAGTGGAGGCCCTGTGGTCCAGGAACAGTGGAGGCCCTAGTATTGAGCCCTGTGGTCCAGGAACAGTGGAGGCCCTGTGGTCCAGGAACAGTGGAGGCCCTAGTATTGAGCCCTGTGGTACAGGAACAGTGGAGGCCCTGTGGTCCAGGAACAGTGGAGGCCCTAGTATTGAGCCCTGTGGTACAGGAACAGTGGAGGCCCTAGTATTGAGCCCTGTGGTACACCACACCATATCCCCTTAGAATCTGAAAGTACTCCAAATAGTCTTCTGCTTCCTGCTTACCTTGGAGGACTAGATGGTCACAACCTTAATCCTAACCCTGACTGTTACCTTGGAGGTCTGGATGACCACAACCTTAATCCTAACCCTGACTGTTACCTTGAAGGTCTGGATGGCCACAACCTTAATCCTAACCCTGACTGTTACCTTGAAGGTCTGGATGGCCACAACCTTAATCCTAACCCTGACTGTTACCTTGAAGGTCTGGATGGCCACAACCTTAATCCTAACCCTGACTGTTACCTTGGAGGTCTGGATGGCCACAACCTTAATCCTAACCCTGACTGTTACCTTGGAGGTCTGGATGGCCACAACCTTAATCCTAACCCTGTCGTAACTCTAACCCAGACTGTTACCTTGAAGGTCTGGATGGCCACAACCTTAATCCTAACCCTGACTGTTACCTTGGAGGTCTGGATGGACACAACCTTAATCCTAACCCTGACTGTTACCTTGGAGGTATGGATGGCCACAACCTTAATCCTAACCCTGTAAACTCTAACCCAGACTGTTTCTGCTTACCTTGAAGGTCTGGATGGCCTGCTGGTGGGTCAGGCCTTGGAGAGAGTCTCCATTCACCTCCAGAATCTCATCTCCCTCTTTCAGTCGTCCGTCTGCGACCGCTGCTCCGTTAGGGAAGATAGTCTTGACAAAGATCCCCATCCTTCCTCGGGCAGAGTCCTGACCTCCGACGATGCTGAACCCCAGTCCCTAACACACACACACACACAAGTTTCAGAACAGTACCAACTACCAACAATACTGTCTGAACCCCAGGCCCGTAACCTGACAGAGACAAAGGATTCAGAACCACAGAACAGTACCAACTACCAACAATACTGTCTGAACCCCAGGCCCGTAACCTGACGGAGACAAAGGTTTCAGAACCACAGAACAGTACCAACTACCAACAATACTGTCTGAACCCCAGGCCCGTAACCTGACAGAGACAAAGGTTTCAGAACCACAGAACAGTACCAACTACCAACAATACTGTCTGAACCCCAGGCCCGTAACCTGACAGAGACAAAGGTTTCAGAACCACAGAACAGTACCAACTACCAACAATACTGTCTGAACCCCAGGCCTGTAACCTGACAGAGACAATGATTTCGGAACCACAGAACAGGTCAAACCAGCAACAATACTGTCTGAACCCCAGGCCCGTAACCTGACAGAGACAATGATTTCGGAACCACAAAACAGGTCAAACCAGCAACAATACTGTCTGAACCCCAGGCCCGTAACCTGACAGAGACAAAGGTTTCAGAACCACAGAACAGTACCAACTACAAACAATACTGTCTGAACCCCAGGCCCGTAACCTGACGGAGACAAAGGTTTCAGAACCACAGAACAGTACCAACTACCAACAATACTGTCTGAACCCCAGGCCTGTAACCTGACAGAGACAATGAATTCGGAACCACAGAACAGGTCAAACCAGCAACAATAGTTAGGTGGTGCCTAACACAGACAAACACAAAAGGAATTTACAACTCATTCATTTCAGAACGACCAACGAAGCACCAACCAACAGCATGACTGACGAACAAGGACCCGTCAGTCAGCATTTCACTGTTAGTCTACACCTGTTGTTTACTAAGGACCCATCAGTCAGCATTACACTGTTAGTCTACACCTGTTGTTTACCAAGCATTTCACTGTTAGTCCACACCTGTTGTTTTACCAAGCATTTCACTGTTAGTCTACACCTGTTGTTTACCAAGGACCCTTCAGTCAGTCAGCATTTCACTGTTAGTCCACACCTGTTGTTTACCAAGGACCCATCAGTCAGCATTTCACTGTTAGTCTACACCTGTTGTTTACCAAGGACCCATCAGTCAGCATTTCACTGTTAGTCTACACCTGTTGTTTACCAAGGACCCATCAGTCAGCATTTCACTGTTAGTCTACACCTGTTGTTTACCAAGGACCCATCAGTCAGCATTTCACTGTTAGTCTACACCTGTTGTTTACCAAGGACCCATCAGTCAGCATTTCACTGTTAGTCTACACCTGTTGTTACCAAGCATTTCCCTGTTAGTCTACACCTGTTGTTTACCAAGGACCCTTGGTGTGTGTGTGTGTGTGTGTGTGTGTGTGTGTGTGTGTGTGTGTGTGTGTGTGTGTGTGTGTGTGTGTGTGTGTGTGTGTGTGTGTGTGTGTGTGCGTGCGTGCGTGCGTGTGTATGTGTATGTGTGTGTGTGTGTGTAGTGCTCACCTTGCCCTGTCCTTTCATAAGGACAATGTTGGATATAATAGACGGCTGGGCCAGTCGCCATGGAGACTCCACTTGAACGGTGCTCAGGGAGCGAGCTGATTTCTTAACTATCTGATACTCCTAGTGGGGGGTGGGGGGGAGAGGGAGAGAGAGAGATACAGAGAGAGAGAGAGAGAGAGAGAGAGAGAGAGACAGAGAGAGAAAGAGAGCAACACAATTAGACCAAATCATGAGAAAACAAAAAACTACTTGACACATTGGAAAGAATTAACAAAAACACAGAGCAAACTAGAATGCTATTTGGCCCTAAACAGAGAGTACACAGTGGCAGAATACCTGACCACTGTGACTGACCCAAACTTAGCATAGCCTTGCTATTGAGAAAGGCCGCCGTAGGCAGACATGGCTCTCAAGAGAAGACAGGCTATGTGCTCACTGCCCACAAATTGAGGTGGAAACTGAGCTGCACTTCCTAACCTCTTGCCAAATGTATGACCATATTAGAGGCACATATTTTAAAGCCCCTGGACTGAGTCTGAAAGCCCCTGGACTGAGTCTGAAAGCCCCTGGACTGAGTCTGAAAGCCCCTGGACTGAGTCTGAAAGCCCCTGGACTGAGTCTGAAAGCCACCTGGACTGAGTCTGAAAGCCTCTGGACTGAGTCTGAAAGCCCCTGGACTGAGTCTGAAAGCCCCTGGACTGAGTCTGAAAGCCCCTGGACTGAGTCTGAAAGCCACCTGGACTGAGTCTGAAAGCCACCTGGACTGAGTCTGAAAGCCCCTGGACTGAGTCTGAAAGTCCCTGGACTGAGTCTGAAAGCACCTGGACTGAGTCTGAAAGCCCTGGACTGAGTCTGAAAGCCTCTGGACTACAGTATATAGTGTATTACAAGACTCTGGACACTTTGTCTGGCCAATCTGGCCTTGATTAAACACAGCAATTAGCCAAGCCACGAGAAGCATTGTGGTGAAAGAAGGAGAGGCAGGCTGAGAGGCCGGTCTGGGCTTTGATGTCCCTCGGCCTGGGTTATTATCACACAAATCAGCCTGTGGGGACAAGGAGACTGTACAATCTATCTATCAGCCTGATGAGTGAGCAGAACAGGCTCTTATAACCTATTTAAAGCCCATCCATCCAGGGTAGGACAGGCGTGAGACGTCCCCGGATCCATGACCCAGCCAGCCACTGAGAGGTCCGGAGAAAGAGGGGGGGGGGGGGAGACAGCAAAGATGGGGAAGACGAGGAAAAGGGTTGGAGACGGGGGAGAGAGGAGAGATGGGGGAGACGGGGAGACGTGGGAGAGAGGAGAGATGGGGGAGACGGGGAGACGTGGGAGAGAGGAGAGATGGGGGAGACGGGGAGACGTGGGAGAGAGGAGAGATGGGGGAGACGGGGAGACGTGGGAGAGAGGAGAGATGGGGAGACGGGGAGACGTGGGAGAGAGGAGAGATGGGGGAGACGGGGAGACGTGGGAGAGAGGAGAGATGGAGAGACATGGGAGAGGGGAGAGATGGGGGAGACGGGGAGACGTGGGTGAGGGGAGAGATGGGGAGACGGAGAGACGTGGGAGATGGGAGAGATGGGGAGAGACGGGGGAGACGAAGAGATGTGGGAGAGGGGAGAGATGGGGGAGAGAGGAGAGATGGGGAGACGGAGAGACGTGGGAGATGGGGTAAGTTAGGGTGTGGGTACATTTCTGTTAAACCTTCAAGGGAAAAACCGTTAAAAAAATCCCCCCCCCCCCCCCCCCCCCCCCCATATGATTACTTTGATCAAAAGAAAATTGATTCTGAACACTCCTCCAAGTCCCAACTTCACCAGACAAGTTTCAAACTCTTGTGGGAGTTTGACATCGCAAAAACCGCATCCCTTCTAGCCATGAACATTGTACACTGCAACCTGCATGAATAACACCTTCCACCAGAAACTGACCTGGCGACCCCTGACCTCTGCTCCTGTACCCTTTGACCGACTGACCTGTCGGACGCCCAGACACTGACCTAGTGACCCCTGACCTTTGACCGACTGACCTGTCGGACGCCCACAGTGTCTAACTGCTGAGGCAAGGAGTGTTTGCGTCCGCCTCGTGTCGGTTTCTCCACCATGTCACTTCCCTCCTCTCCATTCTCCACGATCAGCTCGTCATCCTCTCCAACAGACTCCAGACGACTACCGCCCCCTGAAACAAATTGGCATGAAAAGACATGAAGTCTCACAGTCGAATCATCTTCTTCCATCTTCACCGTATTATAGAGCCTCATGCCCCTATATTTGTCTAAACGTGACCTCAATTTTATTCACCACTTTCAGGGACATGAAATAACACGGCATAATTATCCACTGGGCACAGACGTCAATTCCACGTATATTCCACGTATATTCCACGTTGGTTCAACATAATTTGACTGAAATGGCGTGGACACAACATGATTCAACCAGGGTGTGCCCAGTGGGTAACTGCTGTCAATGACAGAGGTTAAAACTGTTTGTATAATCTTTACTGGAGGACAGCCAGTCAAACCAAACATTAGAACTATCCTCCCCTTTAAGGAGGAACAATGACATTAGAACTATCCTCCCCTTTAATGAGGAACAATGACATTATAAGAGAGGAGAGAGGAGTGGAGTTGGAATGGAGAGAGGAGTGGAGCTGGAATGGAGAGAGGAGTGTAGCTGCAATGGAGAGAGGAGTGGAGTGCTTGGAGTATCTGCCTTCTCTCTCGCTCCGGTACCACTCAGCCACCAGCTCTGCCCAGCCTTTTTAATTTCCTTCATCAGTGTTCTGTTAATCAGGCCTGTTCTGTTGTATTTATTTAACCTACCCTGTCAGAGATGTTGATACGAGTCGACCAAGGTCACACAGCCTGTGTAGTTACGAGCAAGACAACCATGAGCCCATGCAACACTGGAGACGTTTACATTTGTAAATATAGGCTAGTGTAACTTTGTAAGAGGAGTGCTAATTAATGTTGTCTCTGAACTGTCGAATGGGGGCGCAACAGAGCCAGTTACAACTGAAGTGTCTAATGATCAGTAGACGAGAGAAAACACAGCAGCTACACATCACTACGACTAGGTCCTGGTTCAATAGCCTGAGAGAAAACACAGCAGCTACACATCATCAACTAGGTCCTGGTTCAATAGCCTGAGAGAAAACACAGCGGCTACACATCATCATCTAGGTCCTGGTTCAATAGCCTGAGAGAAAACACAGCAGCTACACATCATCAACTAGGTCCTGGTTCAATAGCCTGAGAGAAAACACAGCAGCTACACATCATCATCTAGATCCTGGTTCAATAGCCTGAGAGAAAACACAGCAGCTACACATCATCAACTAGGTCCTGGTTCAATAGCCTGAGAGAAAACACAGCAGCTACACATCATCAACTAGGTCCTGGTTCAATAGCCTGAGAGAAAACACAGCAGCTACACATCATCAACTAGGTCCTGGTTCAATAGCCTGAGAGAAAACACAGCGGCTACACATCATCATCTAGGTCCTGGTTCAATAGCCTGAGAGAAAACACAGCAGCTACACATCATCATCTAGGTCCTGGTTCAATAGCCTGAGAGAAAACACAGCAGCTACACATCATCATCTAGGTCCTGGTTTAATAGCCTGAGAGAAAACACAGCAGCTACACATCATCATCTAGGTCCTGGTTCAATAGCCTGAGAGAAAACACAGCGGCTGCACATCATCATCTAGGTCCTGGTGTAATGGCCTGAGAGAAAACACAGCAGCTACACATCATCAACTAGGTCCTGGTTCAATAGCCTGAGAGAAAACACAGCAGCTACACATCATCAACTAGGTCCTGGTTCAATAGCCTGAGAGAAAACACAGCAGCTACACATCATCATCTAGGTCCTGGTTCAATAGCCTGAGAGAAAACACAGCAGCTACACATCATCAACTAGGTCCTGGTTCAATAGCCTGAGAGAAAACACAGCAGCTACACATCATCAACTAGGTCCTGGTTCAATAGCCTGAGAGAAAACACAGCAGCTACACATCATCAACTAGGTCCTGGTTCAATAGCCTGAGAGAAAACACAGCAGCTACACATCATCAACTAGGTCCTGGTTCAATAGCCTGAGAGAAAACACAGCAGCTACACATCATCAACTAGTTCCTGGTTCAATAGCCTGAGAGAAAACACAGCAGCTACACATCATCATCTAGGTCCTGGTTCAATAGCCTGAGAGAAAACATAGCGGCTACACATCACTACGGCTAGGTCCTGGTTCAATAGCCTGAGAGAAAACACAGCAGCTACACATCATCAACTAGGTCCTGGTTCAATAGCCTGAGAGAAAACACAGCAGCTACACATCATCAACTAGGTCCTGGTTCAATAGCCTGAGAGAAAACACAGCAGCTACACATCATCAACTAGGTCCTGGTTCAATAGCCTGAGAGAAAACACAGCAGCTACACATCATCAACTAGGTCCTGGTTCAATAGCCTGAGAGAAAACACAGCAGCTACACATCATCATCTAGGTCCTGGTTCAATAGCCTGAGAGAAAACACAGCAGCTACACATCATCAACTAGGTCCTGGTTCAATAGCCTGAGAGAAAACACAGCAGCTACACATCATCAACTAGGTCCTGGTTCAATAGCCTGAGAGAAAACACAGCAGCTACACATCATCATCTAGGTCCTGGTTCAATAGCCTGAGAGAAAACACAGCAGCTACACATCATCAACTAGGTCCTGGTTCAATAGCCTGAGAGAAAACACAGCAGCTACACATCATCAACTAGGTCCTGGTTCAATAGCCTGAGAGAAAACACAGCAGCTACACATCAATACGGCTAGGTCCTGGTTCAATAGCCTGAGAGAAAACACAGCAGCTACACATCACTACGGCTAGGTCCTGGTTCAATAGCCTACAGTAGATGTGGTTTGGTAAATTATCTTTTTAAACAGAAAATGAATGGAGTAAATTTGGAGGGACGTTTTTTTCCCCCACTGTGAGCTGTTTTTTTTTGCTGATTGAGAGAAAGGACATTGAGCGCTGGAGTGGTGCTCTGTCAACGCTGGGTGGGACTGCTTCACTCCACTCACACGCTCCACTACCTGTTCAGGATGGTTGACTAGCTGATGGTTGTAAACCTGCCTGGTTTTTAACCAGTTAACAGTGCAGCATGACTGACTGTGTGGCTAACAAGCTTCACTCTATGCTCCATTAGGGACTAATCTCTCTCTCAATTTCAGTTCAATTCAATTGACTTTATAGACATGGCAAGTTCATTATTACTTACATTGTCAAAGTATACATTTCGAAAAATATTAATAAAATGAAAATATATATATTTATATATATCTCTCTCTCTCTTTGTCTCTCTCTCTTTGTCTGTCTCTCTCTCTTTGTCTGTCTCTCTCTCTTTGTCTGTCTCTCTCTCTTTGTCTGTCTCTCTCTCTTTGTCTCTCTCTCTCTCTTTGTCTCTCTCTCTCTTTGTCTCTCTCTCTTTGTCTCTCTATCTTTGTCTCTCTCTCTATCTTCGTCTCTCTCTCTTTGTCCCTCCCTCCCTCCCTCCCTCCCTCCCTCCCTCCCTCCCTCCCTCCCTCCCTCCCTCCCTCCCTCCCTCCATCACGCTCCCTCCCTCCCTCCCTCCCTCACTCTCCCTCCCTCCCTCCCTCCCTCCCTCCCTCCCTCCCTCCCTCCCTCCCTCCCTCACTCTCCCTCCCTCCCTCCCTCCCTCCCTCCCTCCCTCCCTACCTTGTGATCTGGTCCTGAACTTCATGGATGTAGGAGAACGGCAGGTTCCTTTAGGTCCCTCCGTCTGGCCTCGGTCCTCTAGCTTCTCCAAATCAGTCAGCTGCAAGAAGGAAACATCCCGGATTAGCGCTGCATGGCGAGAAGATATCTGAGCCCAGTCTAGTTCGGTTTGGCGCACCAGTGTGACAACGGTACATGGGGAATCCATGAATCGATTCAAGTCCAGGATGGCAGAGAGAGAAAAATAAAGATTTGATTATGTTTGGAGAGGTAACGAAGGATTGGATTTTGGATGTTTGGTGGGATTACAGACACAATGGCACATGGGTTTTAACAGACAACAGGAATATTTTTTCGCCTAAAGATTTCTAGAGGTTTACTTTTCTCTGACTGGCCAAACACTTGCTGAGAGACAGAAGATTGTAGCTCACATCCCTGCCTTGAAAAATAAATGAAAATATATATTTATATCTCTCTCTCTCTCTCTACCTATTGGTAGATGGGTAAATAAAAACAAAACAAAAAACAGACATTGAATATCCCTTTGAGGCTGAAGTTATTAATTACACTTTGGATGGTGTATCAATACACCTAGCCACTACAAAGATACAGGCCTCCTTCCTAACTCAGTTGCCGGAGAGGAAGGAAACCGCTCAGGGATTTCACTATGAGGTCAATGGTGACTTTGAAACAGTTACAGAGTGATAGGAGAAAACTGAGGATGGATCAACAACATTGTAGTTACTCCACAATACTAACCTAATTGACAGAGTGAAAAGAAGGAAGCCTGTACAGAATACAAATATTCCAAAACATGCATCCTGTTCGCAAGAAGACACTAAAGTAAAACTGCAAAACCTGTGGAAAAGCAACGCTTTTTCCCCTCCTCTCCCCTGTGACTATTCCCCAGGTCGTCGTAATAAAAACTCTAATTTCAGTTTATGTGACAAAAAAAAACAAACGGGAAGCATAGAAATAGCACACGTAGAACAGAAATACCGCCTCCTTGCTTTCAATGATCTAGCACACCCATTTATATATGAATTTCCCGGCTCCCATGCTGACCAGATCACTCGCGCACGTGTGTGCGCCATCGTGCGCATGTTGATTTTGTCCACCGACATCAGACGGGATCAGGACACGTAGGTTGAAATATCAAAACAAACTCTGAATCAACTATATTCATTTGGGGACAGGTCGAAAAGCATTAAACATTGATGGACATTTAGCTGGCTAGCTTGCTGTTGCTAGCTAATTTGTCCTGGGATATAAACATTGAGTTGTTATTCTACCTGAAATGCACAAGGTCCTCTACTCCGACAATTAATCCACAGATAAAAGGGTAAACCTAGTTAGTTTCTAGTAATCTCTCCTCCTTCAGGCTTCTTCTTCTTCTTTGGACTTTATATGGTGGATGGCAACCAACTTTATGGTGCTTTACCACCACCAACTGTACTGGAGTGTGGACCTCAATTCATCTTTCAATCACCCACGTGGGTATATGCTCCTAACAACCAATGAGGAGTTGGGAGAGGCAGGATTTGGAGTGGGTCAAGCATCACAAATAGAACCAAGTTATATTTTAGCGCCTGGCTACTCAGACCCTCGCTAGCAGTGTGGAATGATTGAATATAATAATAAATGTAAACATTTATTTTGCAACTCGAAGCAACGCGAGCGGTATGGTTAGACTTGCTTTCAATGAGAGGTCGCCAAAAAAAGTTACATATTTGTCCTGAATACAAAAGTGTTATGTTTGGGGCAAATCCAAAACATCACATTACTGAGTACCACTCTCCATATTTTCATAGTGGTGGCTGCATCATGTTATTGGGTTAGGATGGTTATAATATGGATCATTTCGCTATATACAGTACCAGTCAAAAGTTTGGACATGCCTACTCATTCAAGGGTTTTTCTTTATTTTCTACAATAGAATAATAGTGAAGACATCAAAACTAGGAAATAACACATATGGAATCATGTAGTAACCAAAAAAGTGTTAAACAAATCAAAATATAGTAGCCATCCTTTGCTTTGACGACAACTTTGCACACTATAAATAGTCTGGGTGGCCATTTGATTAATTCTTCAGCAGTCTTATATTCTTAACACCAATGTGAGAATGCTGTTCATTGTCTACAGCTCAGCGTTCAACACCATAGTGCACAATAAGCTCATCGCAAAGCTAAGGACACTGGGACTAAACACCTCCCTCTGCAACTGGATCCTGGACTTCCTGACGGGCCGCCCCCAGGTGGTGAGAGTAGGTAGCAACACATCTGCCACGCTGATCCTCAACACGGGGGCCTCTCAGGGGTGCGTGCTCAGTCCCCTCCTGTACTCCCTGTTCACCCACGACTGCGTGGCCAGGCACGACTCCAACACCATCATTAAGTTTGCAGATGACACAACAGTGGTAGGCCTGATCACCGACAACGACGAGACAGCCTATGGGGAGGAGGTCAGAGACCTGGCCGGGTGGTGCCAGAATAACAACCTATCCCTCAACGTAACCAAGACTAAGGAGGTGATTGTGGACTACAGGAAAAGGAGCACCGAGCCACGCCCCCATTCTCATCAACGGGGATGTAGTGGAGCAGGTTGAGAGATTCAAATTCCTTGGTGTCCACATCAACAACAAACTAGATTGGTCCAAATACACCAAGACAGTCGTGAAGTGGGCACGACAAAGCCTATTCCCCCTCAGGAGACTGAAAAGATTTGGTAACAGTCCACAGATCCTCAAAAGGTTCTACAGCTGCACCATCGAGAGCATCCTGACTGGTTGCATCACTGCATGGTACGGCAACTGCTCGGCTTCTGACCACAAGGCGCTACAGAGGGTAGTGAGTATGGCCCAGTACATCACTGGGGCCAAGCTTCCTGCCATCCAGGACCTCTATACCAGGCGGTGTCAGAGGAAGGCCCCAAAAAATTGTCAAAGACTCCAGCCACCCCAATGCTATTTGGCCGCAGTAGACAGACCTGGCCCCCAAGAGAAGACAGGCTATGTGCAACACTGCCCACAAAATGAGGTGGAAACTGAGCTGCACTTCCTAACCTCCTGCCAAATGTATGACCATATTAGAGAGACATATTTCCCTCTGATTACACCGACCCACAAAAAATTAGAAAACAAAGCCAATTTTGATTAACTCTCTTCTCTTCTCTCTCCCTCCATACTTGTCTCTCTGTCTCTCTCCCTCCATACTTGTCTCTCTGTCTCTCTCCCTCCATACGTGTCTCTCTGTCTCTCTCCCTCCATACGTGTCTCTCTGTCTCTCTCCCTCCATACGTGTCTCTCTGTCTCTCTCCCTCCATACGTGTCTCTCTGTCTCTCTCCCTCCATACGTGTCTCTCTGTCTCTCTCCCTCCATACGTGTCTCTCTGTCCCTCTCCCTCCATACGTGTCTCTCTGTCTCTCTCCATCCATACTTGTCTCTCTGTCTCTCTCCCTCCATACTTGTCTTTCTGTCTCTCTCCCTCCATACATGTCTCTCTGTCTCTCTCTCTCCATACTTGTCTCTCTGTCTCTCTCCCTCCATACTTGTCTCTCTGTCTCTCTCCCTCCATACTTGTCTCTCTGTCTCTCTCTCTCCATACTTGTCTCTCTGTCTCTCTCCCTCCATACTTGTCTCTCTGTCTCTCTGTCTCTATACTTGTCTCTCTGTCCCTCTCCCCCCATACTTGTCTCTCTCTCTCTCCATACTTGTCTCTGTCATGATGAAACACTAATGTGACTGACATGGTAAATCATCCCCTCCACTGGTGACTCTTCTTCTCCTCCTATTTCTGTCCTATTTTCCTCCTCTCCTCCTCCTCTAGTGGAAACAGTCCACCCACAGTGTCAAACTCACTCTCTCCCCTCTCCTCTTATCCTACTCTCCCCTCCTCCTCCTCCTCTCCTCCTCCTCTCCTCTTCTCCTACTCTCCTCTTCTCCTACTCTCCCCTCCCCCTCCTCCTCTCCTCTCCTCCTCCTCTCCTCCAGTGGAAACAGTCCAGCCACTGTGTCAAACTCACTCTCTCCCCTCTCCTCCTCCTCTCCTAATGGTAATGCACATTATAACGTGTGTGATAATGTGTCTGATTATGTGTTGGATAATGTTTCTGATAACGTGTCTGTCTGTTGAAGGAGTTAACAGAGTTCTGTGCGGAGTACCTCATGGTTTTAATATGGTACTGATGTGATTAAGCGTTGATCAGGGAGTTGCTGCTGTCAGAACGTTTGAAGAGTTTTCTCCTGGCTGACTTGTTTTCATAACGATGACTGCCTGGGGGTTTTGACAAACTCCCTCAACACCTTCTTTCCCTCTCTCTTCTACAGCTCAAGAGGCACCGGTGTGACAGTCACAGATGTGCAGTGTGTGTGTGTGTGTCTGTCTGTCTGTCTGTCTGTCTGTCTGTCTGCCTGTCTGTCTGTCTGTCTGTCTGCCTGTCTGTCTGTCTGTCTGCCTGTCTGTCTGTCTGTCTGCGTGTGTCTGTCTGTCTGTCTGTCTGTCTGTCTGTCTGTCCTATCCACCAGTCACAGATGTGCAGTGTTTGTGTGTCTGCCTGTGTCTGTCTGTGTGTGCGTGTATGTGTGTGTGTGTGTGTGTGTGTGTGTGTGTGTGTGTGTGTGTCCTATCCACCAGTTCTATTTCCACCTTCCTGTTCTGTTGTTTTCGTTCCCTCTCTTCAAACCATGTTAAAGACCTAATGCAGCCGGTTAAATATCAAATAATTTCTGGGTGAGAATAAGTACTTTACTGTAGATTTAATTAAGTTCCTTACTGTAGATTTAATTAAGTTCCTTACTGTAGATTTAATTAAGTTCCTTACTGTAGATTTAATTAAGTACCTAAATTAAGATCCTTACTGTAGATTCAATGAAGTACTTCACTGTAGATTTCATTAACATCCTTACTGTAAATTTCATTAAGATCCTTACTGTAGATTCAATTAAGTTCCTTACTGTAGATTCAATGAAGTACTTCACTGTAGATTTCATTAAGATCCTTACTGTAGATTTCATTAAGATCCTTACTGTAGATTTAATTAAGTACCTTACTGTAGATTCAATTAAGTTCCTTAATGTAGATTTAATTATGTTCCTTACTGTAGATTAAATTAAGATTCTTACTGTAGATTCAATTAAGTACCTTACTGTAGATTTAATTAAGTACCTTACTGTAGATTTAATTAACTACCTTACTGTAGATTTCAATAAGATCCTTACTGTATATTTAATGAAGTACCTTACTGTAGATTCAATTAAGTTCCTTAATGTAGATTTAATTAAGTTCCTTACTGTAGATTTAATTAAATACCTTACTGTAGATTTAATTCGGTACCTTACTGTAGATTCAATTAAGTTCCTTACTGTAGATTTCATTAAGATCCTTACTGTAGATTTCATTAAGATCCTTACTGTAGATTCAATGAAGTACTTCACTGTAGATTTCATTAAGATCCTTACTGTAGATTCAATTAAGTTCCTTACTGTAGATTCAATGAAGTACTTCACTGTAGATTTCATTAAGATCCTTACTGTAGATTCAATTAAGTTCCTTACTGTAGATTTCATTAAGATCCTTACTGTAGATTCAATTAAGTACCTTACTGTAGATTCAATTAAGTACCTTACTGTAGATTTAATTAAGATCCTTACTGTAGATTTAATTAAGTACGAATACTCCATCCGCTGTGCCTTCAACCGGCCTCCGTCGGAGCTGACGCTCCTACTATCCCCGGGCTACTAACTTTAAACGCCGTGTTGCCCGTGTTGCTAGCGTAGTGGCGGCTTCCCTGTTCCATCTACTGCTGCCACCTGGACACTGTGATCACTTGACTACATAGCTGATGCCTGCTGGACTGTCCATTAATCACGGTACTCCATTCTGCTTGTTTATGTTTTATCTGTCGGCCCCAGCCGCGAACTCAGGCTCTGTGTGTAGTTAATCCGACCCTCTCTGCCTAGTCATCGCCATTTTACCTGCTGTTGTTGTGCTAGCTGATTAGCTGTTGTTGTCTCACCTGTTGTTTTTAGCTAGCTCTCCCTAATCACCACCTTCGATTACTTTATGCCTCGCTGTATGTCTCTCTCAAATGTCAATATGCCTTGTATACTGTTGTTCAGGTTAGTTATCATTGTTTTAGTTTACAATGGAGCCCCTAGTTCCACTCTTCATACCCCTGATACCTCCTTTGTCCC
>NC_092152.1:2748376-2775876 GCF_045791955.1 Oncorhynchus clarkii lewisi | reverse complement strand
AATCATTACATTTACAAAAGCATTCAAACATACAAACAAAAGGTAGATTGGTGGGTACTGACTGCTTTGCTCTGCAATTTACAGTACAGACAGCGAACAGTCATTGACAGACCACGGACAGTCTGCTACAGACCACGGACAGTCTGCTACAGACCACGGACAGTCTGCTACAGACCACGGACAGTCTGCTACAGACCACGGACAGTCTGCTACAGACCACAAACAGTCTGCTACAGACCACAAACAGTCAGGAACAGACCACGAACAGTCAGGAACAGACCACGGACAGTCAGGAACAGACCACGGACAGTCAGGAACAGACCACGGACAGTCAGGAACAGACCACGAACAGTCAGGAACAGACCACAGACAGTCAGGAACAGACCACGGACAGTCAGGAACAGACCACGGACAGTCAGGAACAGACCACGGACAGTCTGCTACAGACCACGGACAGTCTGCTACAGACCACGGACAGTCTGCTACAGACCACGGACAGTCTGCTACAGACCACGGACAGTCAGGAACAGACCACGGACAGTCAGGAACAGACCACGGACAGTCAGGAACAGACCACAGACAGTCAGGAACAGACCACGGACAGTCAGGAACAGACCACAGACAGTCAGGAACAGACCACGGACAGTCAGGAACAGACCACGGACACCAAACAACCAGAGGAAAATATAAGATGAGACATACACACACACACAGAAACACACACACACAGAAACACACACACAGAAACACACACACACAGCAACACACACACACACAGCAACACACCCACCCAGTACCAGTCAATAGTTTTAGAACACCATTCAAGGGTTTTTCTTTATTGTTCCTATTTTTCTACATTGTATCAAAACTATGAAATAACACTTATGGAATCATGTAGTAATCACAAAAATTGTTAAACAAATTTTTAAAACATCTTTTTTTATTGACACATTTACTCCTCTTCTCCAGACTGCTCATTATTACGCACACCTGTCACCATCATTACGCGTAATTTAAAAAACTCAGCTGAACTCAATCACCTGCATGATTACCTCCCCTGTATCTGTCAGTCCTGGTTCCTTCCCCAGGCGTTATTGTTTCTGTTCCAGTGTTTCATGTCTGTACGCTACTCGTGTTACTTGTTTTGTTCCTCGTGTTATTTAATATTAAAAGTCACTCCCTGAACTTGCTTCCTGACTCTCAGCGTACAAGTTATAGAATAACGTCTGGTCACCTGATGCAGCAATCCATCACTCTCCTTCTTGGTCAGATGGCCCTTACACAGACTGGAGGTGTTTTTGGGGTCATTGTCCTGTTGAAAAACAAATCATAGTCCCACTAAGCGCAAACCAGATGGGATGGTGTATCGCTGCAGAATGCTGTGGTAGTCATGCTGGTTAAGTAGTGCCTTGAATTATAAACAAATCGCAGACAGTGTCACCAGCAAAGCACCATCACACCTCCTCCTCCATGCTTCACGGTGCGAAATACACATGCGGAGATCATCCGTTCACCCAGTCTGCGTCTCACAAAGACACGGCAGTTGGAACCAAAAATCGCAAATTTGGACTTCAGACCAGACAGATTTCCAACGGTCTAATGTCCATTGCTCGTATTTCTTGGCCCAAGCAAGTCTCTTCTTATTATTGGTGTCCTTTAGTAGTGGTTTCTTCAGCAATTCGAACATGAAGGCCTGATTCACGCAGTCTCCTCTGAACAGTTGATATTGAGATGTGTCGGTTACTTGAACTCTGTGAGGCATTTATTTGGGCTGCAATTTCTGAGACTGCTAAATCCAATGAACTTATCCTCTGGGGCTTCCTTTCCTGTGGCGGTCCTCATGAGAGCCAGTTTCATCACAGCGCTTGATGGTTTTTGCGAATGCACTTGAAGAAACTTTCAAAGTCCTTGACATTTTCCAAATTGACTGACCTTCATGTCTTAAAGTAATGATGGACTGTCATTTCTCTTTGCTTATTTGAGCTGTTCTTGCCATAATATGGACTTGGTATTTTACCAAATAGGGCTATCTTCTATATACCATCCCTACCTTGTCACAACACAACTGATTGGATCAAATGCATTAAGAAGGAAAGAAATTCCACAAATTAACAAGGCACACCTGTTAATTGAAATGCATTCCAGGTGACTACCTCATGAAGTTGGTTGAGAGAATGCCAATAGTTTGCAAAGCTTTCATCAAGCCAAAGGATGGCTATTTGGAAAATGTCAAATATAAAATATATTTAGATTTTTTTTGTACACTTTTTTGGTTACTACATGATTCCATATGTGTTATATGATTTTTATTTTACCAGGTAAGTTGACTGAGAACACGTTCTCATTTGCAGCAACGACCTGGGGAATAGTTACAGGGGAGAGGAGGGGGATGAATGAGCCAATATTAAACTGGGGATTATTAGGTGACCATGATGGTTTGAGGGACAGATTGGGAAATTAGCCAGGACACCGGGGTTAACACCCCTACTCTTACGATAAGTGCCATGGGATCTTTAATGACCTCAGAGAGTCAGGACACCGGGGTTAACACCCCTACTCTTACGATAAGTGCCATGGGATCTTTAATGACCTCAGAGAGTCAGGACACCGGGGTTAACACCCCTACTCTTACGATAAGTGCCATGGGATCTTTAATGACCTCAGAGTGTCAGGACACCCGTTTAACATCCCGTCCAAAAGACAGCACTCTACACAGGGCAATGTCCCCAATCACTGCCTTGGGGCATTTGGATATTTTTTATACCAGAGGAAAAAGAGTGCCTCCTACTTCCAGCAGCATCTGGTCTCCCATCCAGGGACTGACCAGGACCAACCCTGCTTAGCTTCAGAAGCAAGCCAGCAGTGGTATGTAGGGGGGTATGCTGCTGGTATTAGGGCTGCTGGAGGGAGAGATGCAGGGTGGTATGCTGCTGGTATTAGGGCTGCTGAATGGAAATCAAATTGTGACTGTGTGTATAATTGTTTTGTAACTGTCTGATGGGAAAGATCTCCTTCTGAAAGATATTTACTCATGAACATCAACCTCTTGAACACTTCAAGTCTAATATATTACAGTTTGCATTGATATCCTCCCTATTCACACAGCAGATCAGCTGTGTGTCCCTAAAGTGGACGTGGTCACACACAGACACACACGGGTACACACACACACACACGGGTACACACACACACACAGGTACACACACACACACACAGACACACACGGGAACACACACACACACACACAGACACACACGGGTACACACACACACACACAGACACACACGGGAACACACACATACACGGGTACACACACACACACACACGGGTACACACACACACGGGTACACACACACACACAGACACACACGGGTACACACACACACATGGGTACACACACGCACGGGTACACACACACACGGGTACACACACACAGACACACACGGGTACACTCACACAGACACACACAGGTACTCCACGGGTGGTGGTATTTATGTTTCCTTTCGCTTTTGTGTGTGTTAAGTGTGCCTGCATGTATGTGTGTATGCCTGTATGTGTGTATGCATGTGTGTGTGTGTGTGCATGTGCGTGCGTGTGTGTGTGTGCGTCCATGTGTGTGTGCATATGTGTGTGTGTGCATGTGTGCGTGTGCGTGCGTGTGTGTGTGTGTATATCTTACCTCTTTGTGGCGCCTCCCTCCTCTATGTGCGCTATGATGATGCCGTGCGGGGAGCGCTTGGACCCTCGTCCTCCCGTAATCTGGATCCCCAGCCCCTCCTGACCTTTCACCATGTGCATCTTCCAGATTCGACTCCCCTCTCTGGGCTGGAGGACACAGACAAGACACATGGTTAAGGTCATGGTTGATACGACTCCCCTCTCTGGGCTGGAGGACACAGACAAGACACAGAGTTAGGGTCATGGTTGATACGACTCCCTTCTCTGGGCTGGAGGTCACAGACAAGACACAGAGTTAGGGTCATGGTTGATACGACTGGCCTCTCTGGGCTGGAGGACACAGACAAGACACAGAGTTAAGGTCATGGTTGATACAACTGGCCTCTCTGGGCTGGAGGACACAGACAAGACACAGGGTTAGGGTCATGGTTGATACGACTCCCCTCTCTGGGCTGGAGGACACAGACAAGACACAGAGTTAGGGTCATGGTTGATACAACTGGCCTCTCTGGGCTGGAGGACACAGACAAGACACAGGGTTAAGGTCATGGTTGATACGACTCCCCTCTCTGGGCTAGAGGACACAGACAAGACACAGGGTTAGGGTCACGGTTGATACGACTCCCCTCTCTGGGCTGGAGGACACAGACAAGACACAGAGTTAGGGTCATGGTTGATACGACTGGCCTCTCTGGGCTGGAGGACACAGACAAGACACAGGGTTAGGGTCATGGTTGATACGACTGGCCTCTCTGGGCTGGAGGACACAGACAAGACACAGGGTTAGGGTCATGGTTGATACGACTGGCCTCTCTGGGCTGGAGGACACAGACAAGACACAGGGTTAGGGTCATGGTTGATACGACTCCCCTCTCTGGGCTGGAGGACACAGACAAGACACAGAGTTAGGGTCATGGTTGATACAACTGGCCTCTCTGGGCTGGAGGACACAGACAAGACACAGGGTTAAGGTCATGGTTGATACGACTCCCCTCTCTGGGCTAGAGGACACAGACAAGACACAGGGTTAGGGTCACGGTTGATACGACTCCCCTCTCTGGGCTGGAGGACACAGACAAGACACAGAGTTAGGGTCATGGTTGATACGACTGGCCTCTCTGGGCTGGAGGACACAGACAAGACACAGGGTTAGGGTCATGGTTGATACGACTGGCCTCTCTGGGCTGGAGGACACAGACAAGACACAGGGTTAGGGTCATGGTTGATACGACTGGCCTCTCTGGGCTGGAGGACACAGACAAGACACAGGGTTAGGGTCATGGTTGATACGACTCCCCTCTCTGGGCTGGAGGACACAGACAAGACACAGGGTTAGGGTCATGGTTAATACGACTGGCCTCTCTGGGCTGGAGGACACAGACAAGACACAGGGTTAGGGTCATGGTTGATACGACTCCCCTCTCTGGGCTGGAGGACACAGACAAGACACAGGGTTAGGGTCATGGTTGATACGACTGGCCTCTCTGGGCTGGAGGACACAGACAAGACACAGAGTTAGGGTCATGGGTGATACGACTCCCCTCTCTGGGCTGGAGGACACAGACAAGACACAGGGTTAGGGTCATGGTTGATACGACTGGCCTCTCTGGGCTGGAGGACACAGACACCATTCAAACCAATGAGGGATCAGACACCATTCAAACCAACGAAGCATCAGACACCATTCAAACCAATGAGGGTTCAGACACCATTCAAACCATTGAGGGATCAGACACCATTCAAACCAATGAGGGTTCAGACACCATTCAAACCAATGAGGGATCAGACACCATTCAAACCAATGAGGGTTCAGACACCATTCAAACCAATGAGGGATCAGACACCATTCAAACTAATGAGGGATCAGACACCATTCAAACCAATGAGGGATCAGACACCATTCAAACCAATGCGGGATCAGACACCATTCAAACCAATGAGGGTTCAGACACCATTCAAACCAATGAGGGATCAGACACCATTCAAACCAATGAGGGATCAGACACCATTCAAACCAATGAGGGTTCAGACACCATTCAAACCAACGAAGCATCATACACCATTCAAACCAATGAGGGTTCAGACACCATTCAAACCAATGCGGGATCAGACACCATTCAAACCAATGAGGGATCAGACACCATTCAAACCAATGAGGGTTCAGACACCATTCAAACCAACGAAGCATCAGACACCATTCAAACCAATGAGGGTTCAGACACCATTCAAACCAATGCGGGATCAGACACCATTCAAACTAATGACTGTTCGGAACATTAAAGGCAATTATCTCAGAAACATCTTTTTGCAGATACAACCTTACAGTCCAAAGCTCTCGATATCACAAGAACGAACGTAAGGAAGTGGTTTAGATAGTGGAATTCAGACTCGTCTCCATGTTTCATGTTTCTAGCTCAAGTAGATTGTTTTATGATTACCAAGTTAGGTAGAGTGATTACCAAGTTAGGTAGAGTGATTACCAAGTTAGGTAGAGGTACCAGCAGTCAAATCAATGTGCTGCTGGAGATGTTGGGAGTGTTAGATTAGATGTGCTGCTGGAGACGTTGGGAGCGTTAGATTAGATGTGCTGCTGGAGGCGTTGGGAGTGTTAGATTAGATGTGCTGCTGGAGACTTTGGGAGTGTTAGATTAGATGTGCTGCTGGAGGTGTTGGGAGTGTTAGATTAGATGTGCTGCTGGAAACGTTGTCGAGTGTTAGATTAGATGTGCTGCTGGAGACGTTGGGAGTGTTAGATTAGATGTGCTGCTGGAGACGTTGGGAGTGTTAGATTAGATGTGCTGCTGGAGACGTTGGGAGTGTTAGATTAGATGTGCTGCTGGAGACGATGGGGAGTGTTAGATTAGATGTGCTGCTGGAGGTGTTGGGAGTGTTAGATTAGATGTGCTGCTGGAGATTTTGGGAGTGTTAGATTAGATGTGCTGCTGGAGACGATGGGAGTGTTAGATTAGATGTGCTGCTGGAGGCGTTGGGAGTGTTAGATTAGATGTGCTGCTGGAGACGTTGGGAGTGTTAGATTAGATGTGCTGCTGGAGGTGTTGGGAGTGTTAGATTAGATGTGCTGCTGGAGACTATGGGGAGTGTTAGATTAGATGTGCTGCTGGAGACGATGGGGAGTGTTAGATTAGATGTGCTGCTGGAGACGATGGGGAGTGTTAGATTAGATGTGCTGCTGGAGACGATGGGGAGTGTTAGATTAGATGTGCTGCTGGAGACGATGGGGAGTGTTAGATTAGATGTGCTGCTGGAGACGATGGGGAGTGTTAGATTAGATGTGCTGCTGGAGACGATGGGGAGTGTTAGATTAGATGTGCTGCTGGAGACGATGGGGAGTGTTAGATTAGATGTGCTGCTGGAGACGATGGGGAGTGTTAGATTAGATGTGCTGCTGGAGACGATGGGGAGTGTTAGATTAGATGTGCTGCTGGAGACGATGGGGAGTGTTAGATTAGATGTGCTGCTGGAGACGATGGGGAGTGTTAGATTAGATGTGCTGCTGGAGACGATGGGGAGTGTTAGATTAGATGTGCTGCTGGAGACGATGGGGAGTGTTAGATTAGATGTGCTGCTGGAGACGATGGGGAGTGTTAGATTAGATGTGCTGCTGGAGACGATGGGGAGTGTTAGATTAGATTTTACAAATTAGATAACATAAACCAAACAAAAAGCACAATGTTAAACAAACTCTACACACAAGGAAGACTTAACAATTTCCACATAGAATTGTACTTGAAGAACAATGCAGATGCACAGTGTGGTAACAGAATGACGGCACAGGGGTGATCACCATGGAATTACCCCTACGGTAAAGATGGACTATACCACACCAAGTTCACACCATTAGCTACAAGGACAGGTCGGTGTACACTGAGTGTACAAAACATTAGGAACACCTGCCCTTTCCATGACATAGACTGAGCAGGTGAATCCAGGTGAAAGCTATGATCCCTTATTGATGGCACTTGTTAAATCCACTTAAATCATTGTAGATGAAGGAGAGGAGACGGGTTCAAGAAGGATATTTAAGCCTTGAGACAATAGTGTATGTGTGCCATTCAGAGGGTGAATGGGCAAGACAGAATATTTAAGAGTCTTTGAATAGGGTATGGTAGTAGGTGTCAAGCGCACCAGTTTGAGTCAGTCAAGAACTGCAACGCTGCTGGGTTTGTCACGCTCAACAGTTTCTCGTGTGTATCAAGAATAGTCCACCACCCAAAGGACATCCAGCCAACTTGACACAACTGTGGGAAGCATTGGAGTCAACACGGGCCAGCATCCCTGTGGAAAGCTTTAGACATCCCTGTGGAAAGCTTTAGACATCCTGTGGAAAGCTTTAGACATCCCTGTGGAAAGCTTTAGACATCCCTGTGGAAAGCTTTAGACATCCTCGTGGAAAGCTTTAGACATCCTGTGGAAAGCTTTAGACATCCTGTGGAAAGCTTTAGTCCATGCCCCGATGAAGTAAGGCTGTTCAGAGGGCCAAAAGGGGGAGGGGGCAACTCATTATTAGGAAGGTGTTCTTAATGTTTGACATGTAACCCACAGTTTGCCATGTAATCGTCAATGTGACTGGCAGAACGGGTGTTGTATGTAGAGGATGATATCTCAGATAGGGTGGAGTGAGGTCTAAGAGGGTTTTATAAATAAGCATCAACCAGTGGGTCTTGTGACGGGTATACAGAGATGACCAGTTTACAGAGGAGTATAGAGTGCAGTGATGTGTCCTATAAGGAGCATCGGTGGCAAATCTGATGGACGAATGGAAAAGAACATCTAGCCGCTTGAGAGCATCCTTACCTGCCGATCTATAAATTACATCTTCGTAATCTAGCATGGGTAGGATGCTCATCTGAATCAGGGTTCATTTGGCAGCTGGGGTGAAAGAGGAGCGATTACGATAGAGGAAACCAAGTCTAGATTTAACTTTAGCCTGCAGCTTTGGTATGTGCTGAGAGAAGGACAGTGTACCGTCTAGCCATACTCCCAAGTACTTGTATGAGGTGACTACCTCGAGCTTTAAACCCTCAGAGGTAGTAATCACACCTGTGGTGAGAGGGGCATTCTTCTTACCAAACCACATGACCGTTGTTTTGGAGGTGTTCAGAACAAGGTTAAGGGCAGAGAAAGCTTGTTGAACACTAAGAAAGATTAAAACCTGTTGCAGATTCACTTTTGCTGTTCCCATTGCTGTTAACGGTTTTGCTCAGAGAAAAACAAACAGTCTAGTAAAGTTTAGTAAAGAGAAGAACCCTGAGTGTGTGAGTAGTGAGTAAGACACAAACAGACACTCTGAGAGCGTGAGTATTACCAAGTCACTGTCCTGTCCTGTCCTGTCTGAAGATGTTGTGTGTTGTGAGTGATGACAGGTAGGTAGGTAGGGAAGTGCCTGAGGACAGTGAGTCAGCCAAGGACACACTTGTCTGGGCTAGTCCTTTCATTTCACCTCCCAACCCTAACCCTCATCCAACGGTTAGTCCTCTCCCAACCCTAACCCTTATCCAACGGTTAGTCCTCTCCTTACACCTCCCAACCCTAACCCTCATCCAACGGTTAGTCCTCTCCCAACCCTAACCCTTATCCAACGGTTAGTCCTCTCCTTACACCTCCCAACCCTAACCCTTATCCAACGGTTAGTCCTCTCCCAACCCTAACCCTTATCCAATGGTTAGTCCTCTCCTCTCCCAACCCTAAACCTTATCCAACGGTGAGTCCTCTCCTCTCCCAACCCTAACCCTAACCCTAACCCTAACCCTAACCCTTATCCAACGGTTAGTCCTCTCCTCTCCCAACCCTAACCCTTATCCAACGGTTAGTCCTCTCCTCTCCCAACCTTAACCCTTATCCAACGGTTAGTCCTCTCCTCTCCCAACCTTAACCCTAACCCTAACCCTAACCCTTATCCAACGGTTAGTCCTCTCCTCGCCCAACCTTAACCCTTATCCAACGGTTAGTCCTCTCCTCTCCCAACCTTAACCCTTATCCAACGGTGAGTCCTCTCCTCTCCCAACCCTAACCCTTATCCAATGGTGAGTCCTCTCCTCTCCCAACCTTAACCCTTATCCAACGGTTAGTCCTCTCCTCTCCCAACCCTAACCCTTATCCAACGGTTAGTCCTCTCCTTACACCTCCCAACCCTAACCCTTATCCAACGGTTAGTCCTCTCCTTTCACCTCCCAACCCTAACCCTTATCCAACGGTTAGTCCTCTCCCAACCCTAACCCTTATCCAACGGTTAGTCCTCTCCTTACACCTCCCAACCCTAACCCTTATCCAACGGTTAGTCCTCTCCTTTCACCTCCCAACCCTAACCCTTATCCAACGGTTAGTCCTCTCCCAACCCTAACCCTTATCCAACGGTTAGTCCTCTCCTTACACCTCCCAACCCTAAACCTTATCCAACGGTTAGTCCTCTCCTTACACCTCCCAACCCTAACCCTTATCCAACGGTTAGTCCTTTCATTTCACCTCCCAACCCTAACCCTTCCTTATCCAACGGTTAGTCCTCTCCTTTCACCTCCCAACCCTAACCATTATCCAACGGTTAGTCCTCTCCCAACCCTAAACCTTATCCAACGGTTAGTCCTCTCCTTACACCTCCCAACCCTAACCCTTATCCAACGGTTAGTCCTCTCCTTTCACCTCCCAACCCTAACCCTTCCTTATCCAACGGTTAGTCCTCTCCTTACACCTCCCAACCCTAACCCTTATCCAACGGTTAGTCCTCTCCTTACACCTCCCAACCCTAACCCTTATCCAACGGTTAGTCCTCTCCTTACACCTCCCAACCCTAACCCTTCCTTATCCAACGGTTAGTCCTCTCCTTTCACCTCCCAACCCTAACCCTTATCCAACGGTGAGTCCTCTCCTTACACCTCCCAACCCTAACCCTTATCCAACGGTTAGTCCTCTCCTTTCACCTCCCAACCCTAACCCTTATCCAACGGTTAGTCCTCTCCTCTCCCAACCTTAACCCTTATCCAACGGTTAGTCCTCTCCTCTCCCAACCCTAACCCAGCAGTTAGTCCTCTCCTCTCCCAACCCTAACCCAATGGCTAGTCCTCTCCTTTCCCAACCCTAACCCAACAGCTAGTCCTCTCCTCTCCTCTCCCAACCCTAACCCAACAGCTAGTCCTCTCCTCTCCCAACCCTAACCCAGCAGTTAGTCCTCTCCTCTCCCAACCCTAATCCAACAGCTAGTCCTCTCCTCTCTCAACCCTAACCCAACAGCTAGTCCTCTCCTCTCTCAACCCTAACCCAGCAGTTAGTCCTCTCCTCTCCCAACCCTAACCCAACAGCTAGTCCTCTCCTCTCCTCTCCCAACCCTAACCCAGCAGTTAGTCCTCTCCTCTCCCAACCCTAATCCAACAGCTAGTTCTCTCCTCTCCCAACCCTAACCCAGCAGTTAGTCCTCTCCTCTCCCAATCCTAACCCAACAGCTAGTCCTCTCCTCTCCCAACCCTAACCCAACAGCTAGTCCTCTCCTCTCCCAACCCTAACCCAACAGCTAGTCCTCTCCTCTCCCAACCCTAACCCAACGGTTAGTCCTCTCCTCTCCCAACCCAACAGCTAGTCCTCTCCTCTCCCAACCCTAACCCAGCAGTTAGTCCTCTCCTCTCCCAACCCTAACCCAGCAGTTAGTCCTCTCCTCTCCCAACCCTAACCCAACAGCTAGTCCTCTCCTCTCCCAACCCTAACCCAACGGTTAGTCCTCTCCTCTCCCAATCCAACAGCTAGTCCTCTCCTCTCCCAACCCTAACCCAGCAGTTAGTCCTCTCCTCTCCCAACCCTAACCCAGCAGTTAGTCCTCTCCTCTCCCAACCCTAACCCAACAGCTAGTCCTCTCCTCTCCCAACCCTAACCCAACGGTTAGTCCTCTCCTCTCCCAACCCAACAGCTAGTCCTCTCCTCTCCCAACCCTAACCCAGCAGTTAGTCCTCTCCTCTCCCAACCCTAACCCAGCAGTTAGTCCTCTCCTCTCCCAACCCTAACCCAACAGCTAGTCCTCTCCTCTCCCAACCCTAACCCAACGGTCCTCTCCTCTCTCTCTTAGTACTAGCTGTTGAACCCCACTCTTTAATTCAAACAACATCAAAACGGCAAGTCCTCTCCTAGTCCTGACTGGCTTTTAGACCAACGGTGGAAGAGCCTGACACCAACTACAGCCATTAGTCATGAATGGTATTTCGCTAACAGTGAGAGAGAGACAGAACAACTCACCCTGATGAAAGCTCTTCAGCCGAAACGTAGCAACAACACGGAGACCAAGAGTGTGCAACTTTCTTAATTATTTGTAGAGACAAAGACCAAAACAACAGACCATCTGACACTGGGTGGAGTCGCAGTGCATCGGCATAGCTGATATTCAACAAGGCCCTTCCGACATGTCACAGTCAGTCACATCTCCGTTGAGTTCCCACGCTGTGTTACTTTTCCCCGTTTTCACGCTTCCCATCTCTCCTGAACTCCTCAGACAGTCTCATAGAACACAAGAGAGGCTGGATCAACCAGAAACACTGTTATCTTGTATACACGTCTTTCAGGTGTATCTCACACGAAACATATACTATAGTGTGTACTATGGTTGGAATATTATAGTTTTTACTGTAGTATTTTTTTGGAGACTTTATTGTAGTTTACTCTATAGTATATAGTATAAATACTGTGGTAAAAGAAAACTGAAGGTATATACTGTTGTGTTTTTACGTATATTTCTGTAGTATTCAATAATAGTGCTTTTGTTTTCTTATCTTTGACGTAGAGGCGTTCGCCTTCAGGAAACCTACTGGAGAAATACGACAACAACAGAAAATGTACATTTTCCATAAGCAGTAGGTCTGGGGTCTGAACAGAAAATACAGAGCTTGACCTCTTTTCTATAGCCTGTATAGAGCATAATGTATGGTGTATACTTGGCATGTAGGTTTCTCACTTACGGGTGGTACCAATTTCTATATGGGGAGGAGAATGGGCAATTTAAATACTGTTTTACTATAGTTAAAAAAGTGTAGTGTTTCTGCGGACATTACTGTAGTATTTACTATAGTTACAAAAAAATGTAGTATTTTTGCAGACTGCAGTGTTTTTGGGGATATTTTTGTAGTATTTACGACAGTGTGGAAAATACTGTAGTATTTACTATAGTACTCTACAGTTTACCACAGTATACTCTAGTAAGTACTCTTGCATTCTATAGTAAACTGTAGTATTCTTTAATGAAATAACTGCATGTTGAATCATCCAACGCATGAATATTGGGTTCAGCATCTGTAGGAGCTTTACAGTAGAAACCATAACAGTAGTTAGAGTTAACAGTAGTTAGAGTTAACAGTAGTTAGAGTTAACAGTAGTCAGAGTTAACAGTAGTCAGAGTTAACAGTAGTTAGAGTTAACAGTAGTCAGAGTTAACAGTAGTCAGAGTTAACAGTAGTTAGAGTTAACAGTAGTTAGAGTTAACAGTAGTCAGAGAGTTAACAGTAGTCAGAGTTAACAGTAGTCAGAGTTAACAGTAGTCAGAGTTAACAGTAGTTAGAGTTAACAGTAGTCAGACTTAACAGTAGTTAGAGTTAACAGTAGTTAGAGTTAACAGTAGTCAGAGTTAACAGTAGTCAGAGTTAACAGTAGTCAGAGTTAACAGTAGTCAGAGTTAACAGTAATCAAAGTTAACAGTAGTTAGAGTTAACAGTAGTCAGAGTTAACAGTAGTCAGAGGTAACAGTAGTCAGAGTTAACAGTAGTCAGAGTTAACAGTAGTTAGAGTTAACAGTAGTCAGAGTTAACAGTAGCCAGAGTTAACAGTAGTTAGAGTTAACAGTAGTTAGAGTTAACAGTAGTCAGAGTTAACAGTAGTCAGAGTTAACAGTAGTCAGAGTTAACAGTAGTCAGAGTTAACAGTAGCGTGCTGTTGTGTGTATTTGCTTAGCATTGATCCACTTTGTCTGTGGTTCTGTGGTGAGGTTAGTCACTGTGGATGACTCATGGGTGTACAAGGGAGAGTTTGTTGGCAGGATTACAGTATTTCTGAAGAAAAGCTAACTCAACATGCAGCTAACGTCATCCCCATTCAGAAGGAAGACGGGACTCTATGAACAACAGACTTTCTCACGTCATTCACTACTACTGTTTGTCTCCTCAGTTTGGTCTCATTAATGTCTGGAAGTGACCCATCCATCTTGCATAATGCCTTGTCTTCAATCTCTAAACTAGCCAGGCCTGCCAGGTCTTCAAGGCAGCCTAACCCGCTCTGATTGGCTAAATGCTGATTTATACCCAACGGAGGGTAGCGCAGTGTCGCAATGTCGTTTTCTGTCACTTTGTAGAGTGCATTGACATTTAACGTACTCCCACTGGGGCAGTGTTGTGTAGGCAATACCATACTATATGCAGGGTCAGTTAATACCATACTATATACAGGGTCAGGTTAATACCATACTATATACAGGGTCAGGTTAATATCATACTATATACAGGGTCAGTCAGTACCATACTATATACAGGGTCAGTTAATACCATACTATATACAGGGTCAGTTAATACCATACTATATACAGGGTCAGTTAATACCACACTATATACAGGGTCAGTTAATACCACACTATATACAGGGCCAGTTAATACCATACTATATACAGGGTCAGTTAATACCATACTATATACAGGGTCAGGTTAATATCATACTATATACAGGGTTAGTTAATACCATACTATATACAGGGTCAGTTAATACCATACTATATACAGGGTCAGTCAGTACCATACTATATACAGGGTCAGTTAATACCATACTATATACAGGGTCAGTTAATACCATACTATATACAGGGTCAGTTAATACCATACTATATACAGGGTCAGTTAATACAATACTATATACAGGGTCAGTTAATACTATATACAGGGTCAGTTAATACCATACTATATACAGGGTCAGTTAATACCATACTATATACAGGGTCAGTTAATACCATACTATATACAGGGTCAGTTAATACCACACTATATAAAGGGTCAGTTAATACCATACTATATACAGGGTCAGTTAATACTATATACAGGGTCAGTTAATACCATACTATATACAGGGTCAGTTAATACTATATACAGGGTCAGTTAATACCATACTATATACAGGTCAGTTAATACCATACTATATACAGGGTCAGTTAATACCATACTATATACAGGGTCAGTTAATACCACACTATATAAAGGGTCAGTTAATACCACACTATATACAGGGTCAGTTAATACCACACTATATACAGGGTCAGTTAATACCATACTATATACAGGGTCAGTAGTTATATACGTGGTCAGTTAATACCATACTATATACAGGATCAGTTAATACCACACTATATACAGGGTCAGTTAATACCACACTATATACAGGGTCAGTTAATACCATACTATATACAGGGTCAGTTAATACCACACTATATACATGGTCAGTTAATACTATATACAGGGTCAGTCAATACCATACTATATACAGGGTTAGTAGTTATATACGTGGTCAGTTAATACCATACTATATACAGGATCAGTTAATACCACACTATATACAGGGTCAGTTAATACCACACTATATACAGGGTCAGTTAATACCATACTATATACAGGGTCAGTTAATACCATACTATATACAGGTCAGTTAATACCATACTATATACAGGGTCAGTTAATACCATACTATATACAGGGTCAGTTAATACCACACTATATAAAGGGTCAGTTAATACCACACTATATACAGGGTCAGTTAATACCACACTATATACAGGGTCAGTTAATACCATACTATATACAGGGTCAGTAGTTATATACGTGGTCAGTTAATACCATACTATATACAGGATCAGTTAATACCACACTATATACAGGGTCAGTTAATACCACACTATATACAGGGTCAGTTAATATCATTCTATATACAGGGTCAGTTAATACCATACTATATACAGGGTCAGTTAATACCATACTATATACAGGGTCAGTCAATATCATACTATATACAGGGTCAGTCAGTACCATACTATATACAGGGTTAGTCAATACCATACTATATACAGGGTCAGTTAATACCATACTATATACAGGGTCAGTTAATACCATACTATATACAGGGTCAGTTAATACCATACTATACACAGGGTCAGTTAATACCATACTATATACAGGGTCAGTTAATACCATACTATATACAGGGCCAGTTAATACCATACTATATACAGGGTCAGTTAGTACCATACTATATACAGGGTCAGTTAATACCATACTATATACAGGGTCAGTTAATACCATACTATATACAGGGTCAGTTAATACCATACTATATACAGGGTCAGTTAATACTATATACAGGGTCAGTCAATACCATACTATATACAGGATCAGTTAATACCATACTCTATACAGGGTCAGTTAATACCACACTATATACAGGGTCAGTTAATACCATACTATATACAGGATCAGTTAATACCACACTATATACAGGGTCAGTTAATACCACACTATATACAGGGTCAGTTAATACCATACTATATACAGGATCAGTTAATACCACACTATATACAGGGTCAGTTAATACCATACTATATACAGGGTCAGTTAATACCATACTATATACAGGGTCAGTTAATACCACACTATATACAGGGTCAGTTAATACCATACTATATACAGGGTCAGTTAATACCATACTATATACAGGGTCAGTTAATACCACACTATATACAGGGTCAGTTAATACCATACTATATACAGGGTCAGTTAATACCATACTATATACAGGGTCAGTTAATACCATACTATATACAGGGTCAGTCAATACCATACTATATACAGGGTCAGGTTAATACCATACTATATACAGGGTTAGTTAATACCATACTATATACAGGGTCAGTTATTACCATACTATATACAGGGTCAGTAAATACCATACTATAGGAGGTAGATATGTGTAGGGGGAAGGTGACTATTTACAGGGTAAGTTCCAGTACCATAATAATCCCCAGTTTACAATTGGCTCATTCATCCCCCTCCTCTCCCCTGTAACTATTCCCCAGGTCGTTGCTGGGAGACTAGTCAGGATCAAGGCAAAGATGAAGGGAGCAAAGTACAGAGAGTTCCTTGATGAAAACCTGCTCCAGAGCACTCAGGACCTCAGACTGGGGCGAAGGTTCACCTTCCAACAGAACAAAAACCCTAAGCACACAGCCAAGACAACGTAGGAGTGGCTTCAGGACAGGTCTCTCAATGTCCTTGAGTGGCCTAGCCACAGCCCGGACTTGAATCCAATCGAACATCTCTAGAGAGACCTGAAAATAGCTGTGCAGCGACGCTCCCCATCCAACCTGACAGATCTTGAGAGGATCTGCAGAGAAGAATGGGAGAAACTCCCCAAATACAGGTGTACCAAGCTTGTAGCGTCAAACCCAACGAGACTCAAGGCTGTAATCCCTGCCAAAGGTGCTTCAACAAAGAACGGAGTAAAGGGTCTGAATACTTATGGAAATGTGATATTTCAGTTTTTTATACATTTGTAAATTTTCGCTTTGTCATTACGGTGTATAATGCAGGGAAAAAACTATTTAATCGATTTTAGAATGAGGCTGTAACGTAATATAATGTGGAAAAAGTCAAGGGGTCTGAATACTTCCCTGAGGTGCTGTAGGTGTCAAATACTTAAATACTTAGCACTTAATTTAGCTTATGAGTTGGGATATTTTACTATTCCAATAGTTCCATTGTACTGAGTAGACTAAATCAAGCAGCTCCATTAGACCAATGTGTTGGACCCATGTCACTGCAAGGAGTGCTCTGTCTAACCTGACTGGAGGTATCACTGCTTAGAGACTGTCTGTCAAACCTGACTGGAGGTATCACTGCTTAGAGACTGTCTGTCAAACCTGACTGGAGGTATCACTGCTTAGAGACTGTCTGTCTTACCTGACTGGAGGTATCACTGCTTAGAGACTGTCTGTCTTACCTGACTGGAGGTATCACTGCTTAGAGACTGACTGTCAAACCTGACTGGAGGTATCACTGCTTAGAGACTGTCTGTCAAACCTGACTGGAGGTATCACTGCTTAGAGACTGTCTGTCAAACCTGACTGGAGGTATCACTGCTTAGAGACTGTCTGTCAAACCTGACTGGAGGTATCACTGCTTAGAGACTGTCTGTCAAACCTGACTGGAGGTATCACTGCTTAGAGACTGTCTGTCAAACCTGACTGGAGGTATCACTGCTTAGAGACTGTCTGCCTTACCTGACTGGAGGTATCACTGCTGAATGACTCTGTCTTGTGTTCTGACAGTCCCCTGTGGGAGCGGTTCGGCAGGGTGGCGGTCCCTCCACTGTTCAGCAGGTTGCGGGGGATCGCTAGAGGGGGCAGGACAGTCATGGGCCCCTCATCCTTCCTTCCTGGTCTCCCCTCAGGGGGCGTGACCTCCATCTCCATGGATACCGTGGATCCTCTGTAGCCGTGGTAACCATTCTCCAGTGTCTCTCTGCCGCCATCGTCACAGCTACCGTCCGTACTATCACGATTTAACGACGACCGGGAGATGACGCCGAACTTTCGCAAACGTTTGCCATCGCCGTTCAGCAGGCTACTGGGAGGCTCGGAGGAGATGCCGCTCAGGTCGTCCAGGGAGTGGGCGGAGCCACCACTGTTGGTGACTTTGCTGTTTCCATTGCATGGAGGGAGAGGGGCTTTGCGCTTGATCCTCCGGAGCATGATCAGGTAGATGCAGCCGCCATTCCAACACTGGTCAGCCAGGTAACTGTAGAGAAGAGGAGAGGAGGAGGACAGGAGAGGGAGGAGAGAAGATGTAGGGAGAAGGAGAGGAGGAGGACGAGAGGAGATGGAGAGGAGGAGGACAGGAGATGGAGGAGAGGAGGAGGACAGGAGATGGAGGAGGAGAGGAGATGGAGAAGAGGATGAGAGATGTAGGGAGAAGGAGAGAAGATGGAGAGGAGGAGGAGAGGAGGAGGAGGGGAGATGGAGAGGAGGAGGACAGGAGAGGAGGAGGACAGGAGATGAAGAGGAGGAGGACAGGAGATGGAGGAGGAGAGGAGATGGAGGAGGAGAGATGTAGGGAGAAGGAGAGGAGATGGAGAGGAGGAGGACAGGAGTTGAAGAGGAGGAGGACAGGAGATGGAGGAGGAGGAGAGGAGATGGAGAGGAGGAGGAGAGATGTAGGGAGAAGGAGATGAGATGGGAGAGGAGGAGGAGAGGAGGAGGAGGGGAGATGGAGAGGGGGAGATGGAGAGGAGGAGGACAGGAGATGAAGAGGAGGAGGACAGGAGATGGAGAGGAGGAGAACAGGAGATGGAGAGGAGGAGGAGAGGAGATGGAGAGATGAAGGGAGGAGAAGGAGAGGAGATGAGGAGAGGAGATGTAGGGAGAAGGAAATTGGGAGGAGGGGAGATGGAGAGGAGAGGAGGAGGAGAGGAGATGTAGAGGAGGAGGAGAGGAGAAGGACAGGAGATGGAGGAGGAGAGGAGGAGGAGGGTAGATGTCAGAATAAGTGAGAAGCATATTAACAGTGTAAATCATCCTGTTACCCTTCCAGCTATCTTGATGCAGCTCTGATATCTCTGACTGCAGATTATTTCAGTTTCCAAGCCATTTCAGTGACATTATGTATGTCATTATCGTCTGAGTGGAACACAATAAACCAGTGGTCATCAACCTGTGGATCAAGGCCTTCCTAGTCGATCACCAAACATTTCTTTAGAAAAGCCAATGATAAAGGCATAAAGGCTTGTGCTCATTTATTTAGTGTTCTACTGTTGGTGGTTAGGTGCACTTGATTCAGAAACCCTGTTGGTGGTTAGGTGCACTTGATTCAGAAACCCTGTTGGTGGTTAGGTGCACTTGATTCAGAAACCCTGTTGGCAGTAGGTGCACTTGATTCAGAAGCCCTGTTGGCAGTAGGTGCACTTGATTCAGAAACCCTGTTGGCAGTAGGTGCACTTGATTCAGAAGCCTTGTTGGTGGTAGGTGCACTTGATTCAGAAGCCCTGTTGGTGGTAGGTGCACTTGATTCAGAAGCCCTGTTGGCAGGGAATACTCAGTAGGGTCTGTAGACTGTAGATGTGGTGTGGTTTCACAGGGAATACTCAGTAGGGTCTATAGACTGTAGATGTGGTGTGGTGTCACAGGGAATACTCAGTAGGGTCTGTAGACTGTAGATGTGGTGTGGTTTCACAGGGAATACTCAGTAGGGTCTGTAGACTGTAGATGTGGTGTGGTTTCACAGGGAATACTCAGTAGGGTATGTAGACTGTAGATGTGGTGTGGTTTCACAGGGAATACTCAGTAGGGTCTGTAGACTGTAGATGTGGTGTGGTTTCACAGGGAATACTCAGTAGGGTCTGTAGACTGTAGATGTGGTGTGGTTTCACAGGGAATACTCAGTAGGGTATGTAGATTGTAGATGTGGTGTGGTTTCACAGGGAATACTCAGTAGGGTCTGTAGATTGTAGATGTGGTGTGGTTTCACAGGGAATACTCAGTAGGGTCTGTAGATTGTAGATGTGGTGTTGTTTCACAGGGAATACTCAGTAGGGTCTGTAGATTGTAGATGTGGTGTGGTTTCACAGGGAATACTCAGTAGGGTCTGTAGATTGTAGATGTGGTGTTGTTTCACAGGGAATACTCAGTAGGGTCTGTAGATTGTAGATGTGGTGTTGTTTCACAGGGAATACTCAGTAGTGTCTCAACCACACCACCTCAAACGTCATCCCCTGATGAAGCATTGTTGTGAACACAGAACATTACTAAGGTTTATGTCACATAGTC
Organism: Oncorhynchus clarkii lewisi; assembly: GCF_045791955.1. Classification (NCBI taxonomy): domain Eukaryota; kingdom Metazoa; phylum Chordata; class Actinopteri; order Salmoniformes; family Salmonidae; genus Oncorhynchus; species Oncorhynchus clarkii. The sequence goes on along the minus strand of NC_092152.1, from coordinate 2,755,367 downwards.
ATGCCACATTTATGAACCTTTTATAAAGCATGACATAGGGTTATAGAATGATTTGAAATACATTTATGTAGTGTTTATGAAGGCTTTATAAGCTGCACCTGGTTTGGTCGATCTTATATTTTTTTCAAGTCATGTTTTTTTGTGTTTTTTTTCCCCCTGAGTGGAAGATCTCAGACTGTTTTTTTGTCTCAGAAAAAGGTTGGTGACTGCAATAAACACATCCTGAACTAGAGCAGTGAAAACAGGAAGAGACGTGGTAGCCGAGGAAAGCAGCAGTATGCCAAACATCATGACTACTCAGCCCAGGCTATATTTAATACTATACTGATATACTGATACCTACTCAACCCAGGCTATATTTAATACTATATTGATACCTACTCAGCCCAGGCTATATTTAATACTATACTGATACCTACTCAGCCCAGGCTATATTTAATACTATATTGATACCTACTCAGCCCAGGCTATATTTAATACTATATTGATATACTGATACCTACTCAGCCCAGGCTATATTTAATACTATATAAATACCTACTCAGCCCAGGCTATATTTAATACTATATTGATACCTACTCAGCCCAGGCTATATTTAATACTATATAAATACCTACTCAGCCCAGGCTATATTTAATACTATATTGATACCTACTCAGCCCAGGCTATATTTAATACTATATTGATACCTACTCAGCCCAGGCTATATTTAATGCTATATTGATACCTACTCAGCCCAGGCTATATTTAATACTATACTGATACCTACTCAGCCCAGGCTATATTTAATACTATACTGATACCTACTCAGCCCAGGCTATATTTAATGCTATATTGATACCTACTCAGCCCAGGCTATATTTAATACTATACTGATACCTACTCAGCCCAGGCTATATTTAATACTATACTGATACCTACTCAGCCCAGGCTATATTTAATACTATATTGATACCTACTCAGCCCAGGCTATATTTAATACTATATTGATACCTACTCAGCCCAGGCTATATTTAATGCTATATTGATACCTACTCAGCCCAGGCTATATTTAATACTATACTGATACCTACTCAGCCCAGGCTATATTTAATACTATACTGATACCTACTCAGCCCAGGCTATATTTAATACTATACTGATACCTACTCAGCCCAGGCTATATTTAATACTATACTGATACCTACTCAGCCCAGGCTATATTTAATACTATATTGATACCTACTCAGCCCAGGCTATATTTAATACTATACTGATACCTACTCAGCCCAGGCTATATTTAATACTATATTGATACCTACTCAGCCCAGGCTATATTTAATGCTATATTGATACCTACTTAGGCTATATTTAATACTATATTTATACTCATACATTGCCCCTTTCTGATATTCTCTATTTCGTGCATGTTGTTGATACTGAATGTTATCCGATCTTCAACCAAAACCTGATATTAGATAAATGGTACCTGAGTGAACAAAATAACAGAAAATGCAATACTTAATTTCATTAATTTAATAAACAATGTTAAGCAACGCCCAATTCAAGAGTGTGAAAAGGTCATTCTGGTTGTGCCACCATTGGCTGCAATGGCCACAACCAAATACTTCCTGTAGTTAAACTATTATTATTTATTTTACCTTTATTTAAATAGGCAAGTCCGTTAAGAACAAATTCTTATTTACAATGACGGCCTACCAAAAGACCTCTTGCTGATCAGTCTCTCACATCACTGTGGAGGAATTTTGTCCAGAACCACAGCGACATTTGTGAGTTTGAACAACCCGTTTCAGGTGCTGCCACAACATCTCAACAGGGTTTAGGTCTGGACTTTGACTAGGCCGTTCCAAAACATTATATTAGTTGCTTTTCAACCATTCTGATGTAGACGAATTGCTTGTGTGTTTTGGATCATTGTCTTGCTGCATTACCCAGCTGGGCTTCAGATTCAGCTCACAGACGGATGGGCCTGACATTCTCCTGTATAATTATCTGATACAGAGCAGAATTCATGGTTCCTTATATTAAGGCAAGTCGTCCAGGTCCTGAGGCAGCAAAGCATCCCCAAACCATCACACTACCACCACCATGCTGGACCCCAAACCATCACACTACCACCACCATGCTGGACCCCAAACCATCACACTACCACCACCATGCTGGACCCCAAACCATCACACTACCACCACCATGCTGACCCCAAACCATCACACTACCACCACCATGCTGACCCCAAACCATCACACTACCACCACCATGCTGGACCCCAAACCATCACACTACCACCACCATGCTGACCCCAAACCATCACACTACCACCACCATGCTGACCCCCAACCATCACACTACCACCACCATGCTGACCCCAAACCATCACACTACCACCACCATGCTGACCCCAAACCATCACACTACCACCACCATGCTGGACCCCAAACCATCACACTACCACCACCATGCTGGACCCCAAACCATCACACTACCACCACCATGCTGACCCCAAACCATCACACTACCACCACCATGCTGACCCCAAACCATCACACTACCACCACCATGCTGACCCCAAACCATCACACTACCACCACCATGCTGGACCCAAAACCATCACGCTACCACCACCATGCTGACCCCAAACCATCACACTACCACCACCATGCTGACCCCAAACCATCACACTACCACCACCATGCAAATTGTAATTATTTGCTCCTATGGTCTATTTATTGTCTACCTCCTCATGCCTTTTGCACACACTGTATATATACTTTATTTTTTTCTACTGTGTCATCGACTTGTTTATTGTGTTATTGGCTTGTTTGTTTACTCCATGTGTAACTCTGTGTAGTTGTCTGTGTCACACTGCTATGCTTTATCTTGGCCAGGTCGCAGTTGTAAATCAGAACTTGTTCTCAACTGGCCTACCTGGTTAAATAAAGGTGTTCTCAACTAGCCTACCTGGTTAAATAAAGGTGTTCTCAACTAGCCTACCTGGTTAAATAAAGGTGAAATAAGTAATAAATGGAGAAATAAAATGAAAAAATGCTTGACCGTTGGTGGAATGCAGTGTTTTGGTTTCAAGTCTGAAAGTGAAATGACACATTTCAGAAGCCTTTTTAAAACCTCTAGTACCAGGTTTACAGTTCTTCTTCTGTAACTGCAGTCACTTCTGGCTGACTTTGAAAATAATTTGCAGACGTGTGTGTGTGTGTGTGCGTGTATGTGCGTGTGTGTGTGTGTGCGTGTGTGTGTGTGCGCGTGTCCGTGTGTGTGTGTGTGTGTGCGCGTGTGTGCGTGTGTGTGTGTGAGTGTGTGTGTGTGTGTGTGTGTGCGTGTGTGCGCGTGTGTGTGCGTGTCCGTGTGTGCGTGCGTGTCCGTGTGTGTGTGCGCGTGTGTGTGTGTGTGTGTGCGTGTGTGTGTGCGCGTGTGTGTGTGTGCGTGTGTGTGTGCGTGTGTGCGTGTGTGTGTGCGCGTGTGCGTGTCTTTATTCCAGTTACACATTAACCTGACCAGGGACTAGTGCGTTTTACTACATCGTATGATAATGGGTAATGACAGGTCTGTAATTCTCTTCCTCAAAGCTCCAACTGCTTTTCCAGGTGTGTTTCTGGTATACAGGTTAGAGAAAATAAGAGCTAGGCCCCAAAACAAACCCTAAACGAGGTAGGGTTTAGTGTACATCATTACATAGCTTGCTCTGAGCTAATGCATGTGTAGAGTATTCTTGCTGATAGGCCAAGGCATAGTCATAGGGCAACCATAGCCAATTTCCCCAATCCAAGTACACAACATAACTACGGAGGAAAATTATAGTTAAAATCACAATCATACCCACACTGGCTTTAATGATAGTTAGATCATACCCACACTGGTTTTAATGATAGTTAGATCATACCCACACTGGTTTTAATGATAGTTAGATCATACCCACACTGGCTTTAATGATAGTTAGATCATATCCACACTGGCTTTAATGATAGTTAGATCATACCCAAACTGGCTTTAATGATAGTTAGATCATACCCACACTGGTTGTAATGATAGTTAGATCATACCCACACTGGTTGTAATGATAGTTAGATCATACCCACTGGCTTTAATGATAGTTAGATCATACCCACACTGGTTTTAATGATAGTTAGATCATACCCACACTGGTTTTATTGATAGTTAGATCATACCCACACTGGCTTTAATGATAGTTAGATCATACCCACACTGGTTTTAATGATAGTTAGATCATACCCAAACTGGCTTTAATGATAGTTAGATCATACCTACACTGGTTTTAATGATAGTTAGATCATACCCACACTGGCTTTAATGATAGTTAGATCATACCCACACTGGTTTTAATGATAGTTAGATCATACCCACACTGGTTTTAATGATAGTTAGATCATACCCACACTGGATTTAATGATAGTTAGATCATACCCACACTGGCTTTAATGATAGTTAGATCATACCCACACTGGTTGTAATGATAGTTAGATCATACCCACACTGGCTTTAATGATAGTTAGATCATACCCACACAGGCTTTAATGATAGTTAGATCATACCCACACTGGCTTTAATGATAGTTAGATCATACCCACACTGGCTTTAATGATAGTTAGATCATACCCACACTGGCTTTAATGATAGTTAGATCATACCCACACTGGCTTTAATGAGTTAGTTCATACCCACACTGGCTTTAATGATAGTTAGATCATACCCACACTGGCTTTAATGATAGTTAGATCATACCCACACTGGTTTTAATGATAGTTAGATCATACCCACACTGGTTGTAATGATAGTTAGATCATACCCACACTGGCTTTCATGACAGATCATACCCACACTGGCTTTAATGACAGATCATACCCACACTGGCTTTAATGATAGTTAGATCATACCCACACTGGCTTTAATGACAGATCATACCCACACTGGCTTTAATGACATATAATACCCACACTGGCTTTAATGACAGATCATACCCACACTGGCTTTAATGATAGTTAGATCATACCCACACTGGTTTTAATGATAGTTAGATCATACCCACACTGGTTTTAATGATAGTTAGATCATACCCACACTGGCTTTAATGATAGTTAGATCATACCCACACTGGTTGTAATGATAGTTAGATCATACCCACACTGGCTTTCATGACAGATCATACCCACACTGGTTGTAATGATAGTTAGATCATACCCACACTGGTTGTAATGATAGTTAGATCATACCCAAACTGGTTGTAATGATAGTTAGATCATACCCACACTGGCTTTCATGACAGATCATACCCACACTGTTTTACTGATAGTTAGATCATACCCACTGGCTTTAATGACAGATCATACCCACACTGGTTTTAATGATAGTTAGATCATACCCACACTGGCTTTAATGACAGATCATACCCACACTGGCTTTAATGATAGTTAGATCATACCCACACTGGCTTTAATGATAGTTAGATCATACCTACACTGGTTTTAATGATAGTTAGATCATACCCACACTGGCTTTAATGATAGTTAGATCATACCCACACTGGTTTTAATGATAGTTAGATCATACCCACACTGGTTTTAATGATAGTTAGATCATACCCACACTGGCTTTAATGATAGTTAGATCATACCCACACTGGCTTTAATGATAGTTAGATCATGCCCACACTGGTTGTAATGATAGTTAGATCATACCCACACTGGCTTTAATGATAGTTAGATCATACCCACACTGGCTTTAATGATAGTTAGATCATACCCACACTAGCTTTAATGATAGTTAGATCATACCCACACAGGCTTTAATGATAGTTAGATCATACCCACACTGGCTTTAATGATAGTTAGATCATACCCACACTGGCTTTAATGATAGTTAGATCATACCCACACTGGCTTTAATGATAGTTAGATCATACCCACACTGGCTTTAATGAGTTAGTTCATACCCACACTGGCTTTAATGATAGTTAGATCATACCCACACTGGCTTTAATGATAGTTAGATCATACCCACACTGGTTTTAATGATAGTTAGATCATACCCACACTGGTTGTAATGATAGTTAGATCATACCCACACTGGCTTTCATGACAGATCATACCCACACTGGCTTTAATGACAGATCATACCCACACTGGCTTTAATGATAGTTAGATAATACCCACACTGGCTTTAATGACAGATCATACCCACACTGGCTTTAATGACAGATAATACCCACACTGGCTTTAATGACAGATCATACCCACACTGGCTTTAATGACAGATCATACCCACACTGGCTTTAATGATAGTTAGATCATACCCACACTGGTTTTAATAATAGTTAGATCATACCCACACTGGTTGTAATGATAGTTAGATCATACCCACACTGGCTTTAATGATAGTTAGATCATACCCACACTGGTTGTAATGATAGTTAGATCATAACCACACTGGCTTTCATGACAGATCATACCCACACTGGTTGTAATGATAGTTAAATCATACCCACACTGGTTGTAATGATAGTTAGATCATACCCACACTGGTTGTAATGATAGTTAGATCATACCCACACTGGCTTTCATGACAGATCATACCCACACTGTTTTAATGATAGTTAGATCATACCCACTGGCTTTAATGACAGATCATACCCACACTGGTTTTAATGATAGTTAGATCATGCCCACTGGCTTTAATGATAGTTAGATCATGTCCACTGGTTTTAGTGATAGTTAGATCATGCCCACACTGGTTGTAATGATAGTTAGATCATACCCACACTGTTTTAATGATAGTTAGATCATACCCACTGGCTTTAATGACAGATCATACCCACACTGGTTTTAATGATAGTTAGATCATGCCCACTGGCTTTAATGATAGTTAGATCATGTCCACTGGTTTTAGTGATAGTTAGATCATGCCCACACTGGTTGTAATGATAGTTAGATCATACCCACACTGGCTTTAATGATAGTTAGAT